>NW_027268226.1:0-93047 GCF_963676685.1 Mytilus edulis
TGAATTCCTATACTGACCCCCATTACTTTTCAACCCTGAAGGGGAAAAAATTAGTACATTCAGCATATATTTTTATTTTTTTTTCAACTCTAGTTTTGATCCATCTACCAAAAAATATTTATTACAAACATTATCTGCCAATCAGAAGAGCATATAACTTCAGTGTTATACAGAAAGCTCTCCCCTAAATGGGCGGTCCCTGATGACGTATATTTATTTACTGAATTTACCCCTATAAGGGACTTTTTTACTTCTTTTCCAACTTTTTTTGTAATAAACATGTAATGTATCCAATTTTCAAGTTCCAGTTTCAATACAACCTTCATAAATGCTGAATTTGTAAAGATAGAGCAAAATTTATACTACAGCCCATACTGCGGCCAATGTATATTTGGTATATAAAGTTGCGCATTGACTGTTTTTAAAAGAATGGTGTAAAATACTATGTTTAATAAATATGAATTGTTTTCTGTGTTTGCTTTGACAAGTATTGCAAGTACATCTAGAAACTAAAGTCTTGGTGTACTCTTAGTTAGTTTTTTCCTTATATGGAAGTTTTTGGTTTAAATACCATGAAAAGACCACAAAAAGACTTTTCAAAGGCTTTTTTAAGCAGTTTCATACCAAATAAAACAAACAATTATGTTTCATTATACTAAATCTGTGTTTTAATTACTTGTAAATTTCACAAAATGTCATTGACAATCACTCTGCAGAAATTCCTGTTACCCCAACATCAGGAAGGGTTCTTCGCCAAAACTAGACAGCTAGAACTGAAGTAGAAAAAAGTGCCAAATATAAAAAAATAAGATTAGGTATGACCAAACTTTACATTTGGGAGATTGAAGTAACAATTTAGAATATTTAAAAGCAAATTATTTAACATAAAAATCCAATTACAAACATTTCAACACTTGCTTCATGGATGAAGGACCTGTAATCATGAAAACTTGTCTAGTATATTCTTTCAATAAAGAAACGCAAGGCGTTGTGTAAAAATAAATGAATACCTTCATGCGGTCAGATTATTCGAGTGTTAAAATACTAGAAAAGTGCTTATTTACCACTTGTTCTACAACTTAACATGGGGAACACAGCTAAAAAAAAACACTATGTCAAAGGGAGGTAATCCATTTTTTTTCATATGATTTTATACATTATGAGGAGAAATATGTGCAAAATGTGATGTAAATGGGGAGAATATTTATGCCTTTCATTGATATCATAACTCTCAAGTGTAATTTCTATTATTTCTTTCAATCTGGACACAAAAACTGATTTTTACAATATACTTCATGCTTCTCTCACAGTACACTGAGTGCATCCTGGATAGCCACAGTTAAAGATAGAAATTTGTGTAAAAAACAGCTTTAAATGGTTCCAAAATCCTTCCATTACATTAACATTTACAGGAAATGAGTTTTGTGATTATTGTGTGGCCTTGGACAAGTATAGTGAAAAAGTGCATATTTTCCTATAGGGGTAAATTCAGTAAAAAATCTCCCATTGACTTTAATGCTAATCTATGTGTGGAAATAAATTTATACCTGATTTACCTTTAGAAATTAAAATCTTTCATATATCATTCATGAAAGTACAAATGTAGCCCTATCTTTTGCAACAATAAAAACATAGGGTCATGCGGCATTTTTTGGGCATTCACATGGCCTTGTTTACAAACAATGTAGATTCGCACTGAATTCCTATACTGACCCCCATTTACTTTTCAACCCTGAAGGGGAAAAAATTAGTACATTCAGCATATATTTTTTATTTTTTTTCAACTCTAGTTTTGATCCATCTACCAAAAAATATTTATTACAAACATTATCTGCCAATCAGAAGAGCATATAACTTCAGTGTTATACAGAAAGCTCTCCCCTAAATGGGCGGTCCCTGATGACGTATATTTATTTACTGAATTTACCCCTATAAGGGACTTTTTTACTTCTTTTCCAACTTTTTTTGTAATAAACATGTAATGTATCCAATTTTCAAGTTCCAGTTTCAATACAACCTTCATAAATGCTGAATTTGTAAAGATAGAGCAAAATTTATACTACAGCCCATACTGCGGCCAATGTATATTTGGTATATAAAGTTGCGCATTGACTGTTTTTAAAAGAATGGTGTAAAATACTATGTTTAATAAATATGAATTGTTTTCTGTGTTTGCTTTGACAAGTATTGCAAGTACATCTAGAAACTAAAGTCTTGGTGTACTCTTAGTTAGTTTTTTCCTTATATGGAAGTTTTTGGTTAAATACCATGAAAAGACCACAAAAAGACTTTTCAAAGGCTTTTTTAAGCAGTTTCATACCAAATAAAACAACAATTATGTTTCATTATACTAAATCTGTGTTTTAATTACTTGTAAATTTCACAAAATGTCATTGACAATCACTCTGCAGAAATTCCTGTTACCCCAACATCAGGAAGGGTTCTTCGCCAAAACTAGACAGCTAGAACTGAAGTAGAAAAAAGTGCCAAATATAAAAAAATAAGATTAGGTATGACCAAACTTTACATTTGGGAGATTGAAGTAACAATTTAGAATATTTAAAAGCAAATTATTTAACATAAAAATCCAATTACAAACATTTCAACACTTGCTTCATGGATGAAGGACCTGTAATCATGAAAACTTGTCTAGTATATTCTTTCAATAAAGAAACGCAAGGCGTTGTGTAAAAATAAATGAATACCTTCATGCGGTCAGATTATTCGAGTGTTAAAATACTAGAAAAGTGCTTATTTACCACTTGTTCTACAACTTAACATGGGGAACACAGCTAAAAAAAAACACTATGTCAAAGGGAGGTAATCCATTTTTTTTCATATGATTTTATACATTATGAGGAGAAATATGTGCAAAATGTGATGTAAATGGGGAGAATATTTATGCCTTTCATTGATATCATAACTCTCAAGTGTAATTTCTATTATTTCTTTCAATCTGGACACAAAAACTGATTTTTACAATATACTTCATGCTTCTCTCACAGTACACTGAGTGCATCCTGGATAGCCACAGTTAAAGATAGAAATTTGTGTAAAAAACAGCTTTAAATGGTTCCAAAATCCTTCCATTACATTAACATTTACAGGAAATGAGTTTTGTGATTATTGTGTGGCCTTGGACAAGTATAGTGAAAAAGTGCATATTTTCCTATAGGGGTAAATTCAGTAAAAAATCTCCCATTGACTTTAATGCTAATCTATGTGTGGAAATAAATTTATACCTGATTTACCTTTAGAAATTAAAATCTTTCATATATCATTCATGAAAGTACAAATGTAGCCCTATCTTTTGCAACAATAAAAACATAGGGTCATGCGGCATTTTTTGGGCATTCACATGGCCTTGTTTACAAACAATGTAGATTCGCACTGAATTCCTATACTGACCCCCATTACTTTTCAACCCTGAAGGGGAAAAAATTAGTACATTCAGCATATATTTTTTATTTTTTTTCAACTCTAGTTTTGATCCATCTACCAAAAAATATTTATTACAAACATTATCTGCCAATCAGAAGAGCATATAACTTCAGTGTTATACAGAAAGCTCTCCCCTAAATGGGCGGTCCCTGATGACGTATATTTATTTACTGAATTTACCCCTATAAGGGACTTTTTTACTTCTTTTCCAACTTTTTTTGTAATAAACATGTAATGTATCCAATTTTCAAGTTCCAGTTTCAATACAACCTTCATAAATGCTGAATTTGTAAAGATAGAGCAAAATTTATACTACAGCCCATACTGCGGCCAATGTATATTTGGTATATAAAGTTGCGCATTGACTGTTTTTAAAAGAATGGTGTAAAATACTATGTTTAATAAATATGAATTGTTTTCTGTGTTTGCTTTGACAAGTATTGCAAGTACATCTAGAAACTAAAGTCTTGGTGTACTCTTAGTTAGTTTTTTCCTTATATGGAAGTTTTTGGTTAAATACCATGAAAAGACCACAAAAAGACTTTTCAAAGGCTTTTTTAAGCAGTTTCATACCAAATAAAACAACAATTATGTTTCATTATACTAAATCTGTGTTTTAATTACTTGTAAATTTCACAAAATGTCATTGACAATCACTCTGCAGAAATTCCTGTTACCCCCAACATCAGGAAGGGTTCTTCGCCAAAACTAGACAGCTAGAACTGAAGTAGAAAAAAGTGCCAAATATAAAAAAATAAGATTAGGTATGACCAAACTTTACATTTGGGAGATTGAAGTAACAATTTAGAATATTTAAAAGCAAATTATTTAACATAAAAATCCAATTACAAACATTTCAACACTTGCTTCATGGATGAAGGACCTGTAATCATGAAAACTTGTCTAGTATATTCTTTCAATAAAGAAACGCAAGGCGTTGTGTAAAAATAAATGAATACCTTCATGCGGTCAGATTATTCGAGTGTTAAAATACTAGAAAAGTGCTTATTTACCACTTGTTCTACAACTTAACATGGGGAACACAGCTAAAAAAAAACACTATGTCAAAGGGAGGTAATCCATTTTTTTTCATATGATTTTATACATTATGAGGAGAAATATGTGCAAAATGTGATGTAAATGGGGAGAATATTTATGCCTTTCATTGATATCATAACTCTCAAGTGTAATTTCTATTATTTCTTTCAATCTGGACACAAAAACTGATTTTTACAATATACTTCATGCTTCTCTCACAGTACACTGAGTGCATCCTGGATAGCCACAGTTAAAGATAGAAATTTGTGTAAAAAACAGCTTTAAATGGTTCCAAAATCCTTCCATTACATTAACATTTACAGGAAATGAGTTTTGTGATTATTGTGTGGCCTTGGACAAGTATAGTGAAAAAGTGCATATTTTCCTATAGGGGTAAATTCAGTAAAAAATCTCCCATTGACTTTAATGCTAATCTATGTGTGGAAATAAATTTATACCTGATTTACCTTTAGAAATTAAAATCTTTCATATATCATTCATGAAAGTACAAATGTAGCCCTATCTTTTGCAACAATAAAAACATAGGGTCATGCGGCATTTTTTGGGCATTCACATGGCCTTGTTTACAAACAATGTAGATTCGCACTGAATTCCTATACTGACCCCCATTACTTTTCAACCCTGAAGGGGAAAAAATTAGTACATTCAGCATATATTTTTTATTTTTTTTCAACTCTAGTTTTGATCCATCTACCAAAAAATATTTATTACAAACATTATCTGCCAATCAGAAGAGCATATAACTTCAGTGTTATACAGAAAGCTCTCCCCTAAATGGGCGGTCCCTGATGACGTATATTTATTTACTGAATTTACCCCTATAAGGGACTTTTTTACTTCTTTTCCAACTTTTTTTGTAATAAACATGTAATGTATCCAATTTTCAAGTTCCAGTTTCAATACAACCTTCATAAATGCTGAATTTGTAAAGATAGAGCAAAATTTATACTACAGCCCATACTGCGGCCAATGTATATTTGGTATATAAAGTTGCGCATTGACTGTTTTTAAAAGAATGGTGTAAAATACTATGTTTAATAAATATGAATTGTTTTCTGTGTTTGCTTTGACAAGTATTGCAAGTACATCTAGAAACTAAAGTCTTGGTGTACTCTTAGTTAGTTTTTTCCTTATATGGAAGTTTTTGGTTAAATACCATGAAAAGACCACAAAAAGACTTTTCAAAGGCTTTTTTAAGCAGTTTCATACCAAATAAAACAACAATTATGTTTCATTATACTAAATCTGTGTTTTAATTACTTGTAAATTTCACAAAATGTCATTGACAATCACTCTGCAGAAATTCCTGTTACCCCAACATCAGGAAGGGTTCTTCGCCAAAACTAGACAGCTAGAACTGAAGTAGAAAAAAGTGCCAAATATAAAAAAATAAGATTAGGTATGACCAAACTTTACATTTGGGAGATTGAAGTAACAATTTAGAATATTTAAAAGCAAATTATTTAACATAAAAATCCAATTACAAACATTTCAACACTTGCTTCATGGATGAAGGACCTGTAATCATGAAAACTTGTCTAGTATATTCTTTCAATAAAGAAACGCAAGGCGTTGTGTAAAAATAAATGAATACCTTCATGCGGTCAGATTATTCGAGTGTTAAAATACTAGAAAAGTGCTTATTTACCACTTGTTCTACAACTTAACATGGGGAACACAGCTAAAAAAAAACACTATGTCAAAGGGAGGTAATCCATTTTTTTTCATATGATTTTATACATTATGAGGAGAAATATGTGCAAAATGTGATGTAAATGGGGAGAATATTTATGCCTTTCATTGATATCATAACTCTCAAGTGTAATTTCTATTATTTCTTTCAATCTGGACACAAAAACTGATTTTTACAATATACTTCATGCTTCTCTCACAGTACACTGAGTGCATCCTGGATAGCCACAGTTAAAGATAGAAATTTGTGTAAAAAACAGCTTTAAATGGTTCCAAAATCCTTCCATTACATTAACATTTACAGGAAATGAGTTTTGTGATTATTGTGTGGCCTTGGACAAGTATAGTGAAAAAGTGCATATTTTCCTATAAGGGACTTTTTTACTTCTTTTCCAACTTTTTTTGTAATAAACATGTAATGTATCCAATTTTCAAGTTCCAGTTTCAATACAACCTTCATAAATGCTGAATTTGTAAAGATAGAGCAAAATTTATACTACAGCCCATACTGCGGCCAATGTATATTTGGTATATAAAGTTGCGCATTGACTGTTTTTAAAAGAATGGTGTAAAATACTATGTTTAATAAATATGAATTGTTTTCTGTGTTTGCTTTGACAAGTATTGCAAGTACATCTAGAAACTAAAGTCTTGGTGTACTCTTAGTTAGTTTTTTCCTTATATGGAAGTTTTTGGTTAAATACCATGAAAAGACCACAAAAAGACTTTTCAAAGGCTTTTTTAAGCAGTTTCATACCAAATAAAACAACAATTATGTTTCATTATACTAAATCTGTGTTTTAATTACTTGTAAATTTCACAAAATGTCATTGACAATCACTCTGCAGAAATTCCTGTTACCCCAACATCAGGAAGGGTTCTTCGCCAAAACTAGACAGCTAGAACTGAAGTAGAAAAAAGTGCCAAATATAAAAAAATAAGATTAGGTATGACCAAACTTTACATTTGGGAGATTGAAGTAACAATTTAGAATATTTAAAAGCAAATTATTTAACATAAAAATCCAATTACAAACATTTCAACACTTGCTTCATGGATGAAGGACCTGTAATCATGAAAACTTGTCTAGTATATTCTTTCAATAAAGAAACGCAAGGCGTTGTGTAAAAATAAATGAATACCTTCATGCGGTCAGATTATTCGAGTGTTAAAATACTAGAAAAGTGCTTATTTACCACTTGTTCTACAACTTAACATGGGGAACACAGCTAAAAAAAAACACTATGTCAAAGGGAGGTAATCCATTTTTTTTCATATGATTTTATACATTATGAGGAGAAATATGTGCAAAATGTGATGTAAATGGGGAGAATATTTATGCCTTTCATTGATATCATAACTCTCAAGTGTAATTTCTATTATTTCTTTCAATCTGGACACAAAAACTGATTTTTACAATATACTTCATGCTTCTCTCACAGTACACTGAGTGCATCCTGGATAGCCACAGTTAAAGATAGAAATTTGTGTAAAAAACAGCTTTAAATGGTTCCAAAATCCTTCCATTACATTAACATTTACAGGAAATGAGTTTTGTGATTATTGTGTGGCCTTGGACAAGTATAGTGAAAAAGTGCATATTTTCCTATAGGGGTAAATTCAGTAAAAAATCTCCCATTGACTTTAATGCTAATCTATGTGTGGAAATAAATTTATACCTGATTTACCTTTAGAAATTAAAATCTTTCATATATCATTCATGAAAGTACAAATGTAGCCCTATCTTTTGCAACAATAAAAACATAGGGTCATGCGGCATTTTTTGGGCATTCACATGGCCTTGTTTACAAACAATGTAGATTCGCACTGAATTCCTATACTGACCCCCATTACTTTTCAACCCTGAAGGGGAAAAAATTAGTACATTCAGCATATATTTTTTATTTTTTTTCAACTCTAGTTTTGATCCATCTACCAAAAAATATTTATTACAAACATTATCTGCCAATCAGAAGAGCATATAACTTCAGTGTTATACAGAAAGCTCTCCCCTAAATGGGCGGTCCCTGATGACGTATATTTATTTACTGAATTTACCCCTATAAGGGACTTTTTTACTTCTTTTCCAACTTTTTTTGTAATAAACATGTAATGTATCCAATTTTCAAGTTCCAGTTTCAATACAACCTTCATAAATGCTGAATTTGTAAAGATAGAGCAAAATTTATACTACAGCCCATACTGCGGCCAATGTATATTTGGTATATAAAGTTGCGCATTGACTGTTTTTAAAAGAATGGTGTAAAATACTATGTTTAATAAATATGAATTGTTTTCTGTGTTTGCTTTGACAAGTATTGCAAGTACATCTAGAAACTAAAGTCTTGGTGTACTCTTAGTTAGTTTTTTCCTTATATGGAAGTTTTTGGTTAAATACCATGAAAAGACCACAAAAAGACTTTTCAAAGGCTTTTTTAAGCAGTTTCATACCAAATAAAACAACAATTATGTTTCATTATACTAAATCTGTGTTTTAATTACTTGTAAATTTCACAAAATGTCATTGACAATCACTCTGCAGAAATTCCTGTTACCCCAACATCAGGAAGGGTTCTTCGCCAAAACTAGACAGCTAGAACTGAAGTAGAAAAAAGTGCCAAATATAAAAAAATAAGATTAGGTATGACCAAACTTTACATTTGGGAGATTGAAGTAACAATTTAGAATATTTAAAAGCAAATTATTTAACATAAAAATCCAATTACAAACATTTCAACACTTGCTTCATGGATGAAGGACCTGTAATCATGAAAACTTGTCTAGTATATTCTTTCAATAAAGAAACGCAAGGCGTTGTGTAAAAATAAATGAATACCTTCATGCGGTCAGATTATTCGAGTGTTAAAATACTAGAAAAGTGCTTATTTACCACTTGTTCTACAACTTAACATGGGGAACACAGCTAAAAAAAAACACTATGTCAAAGGGAGGTAATCCATTTTTTTTCATATGATTTTATACATTATGAGGAGAAATATGTGCAAAATGTGATGTAAATGGGGAGAATATTTATGCCTTTCATTGATATCATAACTCTCAAGTGTAATTTCTATTATTTCTTTCAATCTGGACACAAAAACTGATTTTTACAATATACTTCATGCTTCTCTCACAGTACACTGAGTGCATCCTGGATAGCCACAGTTAAAGATAGAAATTTGTGTAAAAAACAGCTTTAAATGGTTCCAAAATCCTTCCATTACATTAACATTTACAGGAAATGAGTTTTGTGATTATTGTGTGGCCTTGGACAAGTATAGTGAAAAAGTGCATATTTTCCTATAGGGGTAAATTCAGTAAAAAATCTCCCATTGACTTTAATGCTAATCTATGTGTGGAAATAAATTTATACCTGATTTACCTTTAGAAATTAAAATCTTTCATATATCATTCATGAAAGTACAAATGTAGCCCTATCTTTTGCAACAATAAAAACATAGGGTCATGCGGCATTTTTTGGGCATTCACATGGCCTTGTTTACAAACAATGTAGATTCGCACTGAATTCCTATACTGACCCCCATTACTTTTCAACCCTGAAGGGGAAAAAATTAGTACATTCAGCATATATTTTTTATTTTTTTTCAACTCTAGTTTTGATCCATCTACCAAAAAATATTTATTACAAACATTATCTGCCAATCAGAAGAGCATATAACTTCAGTGTTATACAGAAAGCTCTCCCCTAAATGGGCGGTCCCTGATGACGTATATTTATTTACTGAATTTACCCCTATAAGGGACTTTTTTACTTCTTTTCCAACTTTTTTTGTAATAAACATGTAATGTATCCAATTTTCAAGTTCCAGTTTCAATACAACCTTCATAAATGCTGAATTTGTAAAGATAGAGCAAAATTTATACTACAGCCCATACTGCGGCCAATGTATATTTGGTATATAAAGTTGCGCATTGACTGTTTTTAAAAGAATGGTGTAAAATACTATGTTTAATAAATATGAATTGTTTTCTGTGTTTGCTTTGACAAGTATTGCAAGTACATCTAGAAACTAAAGTCTTGGTGTACTCTTAGTTAGTTTTTTCCTTATATGGAAGTTTTTGGTTAAATACCATGAAAAGACCACAAAAAGACTTTTCAAAGGCTTTTTTAAGCAGTTTCATACCAAATAAAACAACAATTATGTTTCATTATACTAAATCTGTGTTTTAATTACTTGTAAATTTCACAAAATGTCATTGACAATCACTCTGCAGAAATTCCTGTTACCCCAACATCAGGAAGGGTTCTTCGCCAAAACTAGACAGCTAGAACTGAAGTAGAAAAAAGTGCCAAATATAAAAAAATAAGATTAGGTATGACCAAACTTTACATTTGGGAGATTGAAGTAACAATTTAGAATATTTAAAAGCAAATTATTTAACATAAAAATCCAATTACAAACATTTCAACACTTGCTTCATGGATGAAGGACCTGTAATCATGAAAACTTGTCTAGTATATTCTTTCAATAAAGAAACGCAAGGCGTTGTGTAAAAATAAATGAATACCTTCATGCGGTCAGATTATTCGAGTGTTAAAATACTAGAAAAGTGCTTATTTACCACTTGTTCTACAACTTAACATGGGGAACACAGCTAAAAAAAAACACTATGTCAAAGGGAGGTAATCCATTTTTTTTCATATGATTTTATACATTATGAGGAGAAATATGTGCAAAATGTGATGTAAATGGGGAGAATATTTATGCCTTTCATTGATATCATAACTCTCAAGTGTAATTTCTATTATTTCTTTCAATCTGGACACAAAAACTGATTTTTACAATATACTTCATGCTTCTCTCACAGTACACTGAGTGCATCCTGGATAGCCACAGTTAAAGATAGAAATTTGTGTAAAAAACAGCTTTAAATGGTTCCAAAATCCTTCCATTACATTAACATTTACAGGAAATGAGTTTTGTGATTATTGTGTGGCCTTGGACAAGTATAGTGAAAAAGTGCATATTTTCCTATAGGGGTAAATTCAGTAAAAAATCTCCCATTGACTTTAATGCTAATCTATGTGTGGAAATAAATTTATACCTGATTTACCTTTAGAAATTAAAATCTTTCATATATCATTCATGAAAGTACAAATGTAGCCCTATCTTTTGCAACAATAAAAACATAGGGTCATGCGGCATTTTTTGGGCATTCACATGGCCTTGTTTACAAACAATGTAGATTCGCACTGAATTCCTATACTGACCCCCATTACTTTTCAACCCTGAAGGGGAAAAAATTAGTACATTCAGCATATATTTTTTATTTTTTTTCAACTCTAGTTTTGATCCATCTACCAAAAAATATTTATTACAAACATTATCTGCCAATCAGAAGAGCATATAACTTCAGTGTTATACAGAAAGCTCTCCCCTAAATGGGCGGTCCCTGATGACGTATATTTATTTACTGAATTTACCCCTATAAGGGACTTTTTTACTTCTTTTCCAACTTTTTTTGTAATAAACATGTAATGTATCCAATTTTCAAGTTCCAGTTTCAATACAACCTTCATAAATGCTGAATTTGTAAAGATAGAGCAAAATTTATACTACAGCCCATACTGCGGCCAATGTATATTTGGTATATAAAGTTGCGCATTGACTGTTTTTAAAAGAATGGTGTAAAATACTATGTTTAATAAATATGAATTGTTTTCTGTGTTTGCTTTGACAAGTATTGCAAGTACATCTAGAAACTAAAGTCTTGGTGTACTCTTAGTTAGTTTTTTCCTTATATGGAAGTTTTTGGTTAAATACCATGAAAAGACCACAAAAAGACTTTTCAAAGGCTTTTTTAAGCAGTTTCATACCAAATAAAACAACAATTATGTTTCATTATACTAAATCTGTGTTTTAATTACTTGTAAATTTCACAAAATGTCATTGACAATCACTCTGCAGAAATTCCTGTTACCCCAACATCAGGAAGGGTTCTTCGCCAAAACTAGACAGCTAGAACTGAAGTAGAAAAAAGTGCCAAATATAAAAAAATAAGATTAGGTATGACCAAACTTTACATTTGGGAGATTGAAGTAACAATTTAGAATATTTAAAAGCAAATTATTTAACATAAAAATCCAATTACAAACATTTCAACACTTGCTTCATGGATGAAGGACCTGTAATCATGAAAACTTGTCTAGTATATTCTTTCAATAAAGAAACGCAAGGCGTTGTGTAAAAATAAATGAATACCTTCATGCGGTCAGATTATTCGAGTGTTAAAATACTAGAAAAGTGCTTATTTACCACTTGTTCTACAACTTAACATGGGGAACACAGCTAAAAAAAAACACTATGTCAAAGGGAGGTAATCCATTTTTTTTCATATGATTTTATACATTATGAGGAGAAATATGTGCAAAATGTGATGTAAATGGGGAGAATATTTATGCCTTTCATTGATATCATAACTCTCAAGTGTAATTTCTATTATTTCTTTCAATCTGGACACAAAAACTGATTTTTACAATATACTTCATGCTTCTCTCACAGTACACTGAGTGCATCCTGGATAGCCACAGTTAAAGATAGAAATTTGTGTAAAAAACAGCTTTAAATGGTTCCAAAATCCTTCCATTACATTAACATTTACAGGAAATGAGTTTTGTGATTATTGTGTGGCCTTGGACAAGTATAGTGAAAAAGTGCATATTTTCCTATAGGGGTAAATTCAGTAAAAAATCTCCCATTGACTTTAATGCTAATCTATGTGTGGAAATAAATTTATACCTGATTTACCTTTAGAAATTAAAATCTTTCATATATCATTCATGAAAGTACAAATGTAGCCCTATCTTTTGCAACAATAAAAACATAGGGTCATGCGGCATTTTTTGGGCATTCACATGGCCTTGTTTACAAACAATGTAGATTCGCACTGAATTCCTATACTGACCCCCATTACTTTTCAACCCTGAAGGGGAAAAAATTAGTACATTCAGCATATATTTTTTATTTTTTTTCAACTCTAGTTTTGATCCATCTACCAAAAAATATTTATTACAAACATTATCTGCCAATCAGAAGAGCATATAACTTCAGTGTTATACAGAAAGCTCTCCCCTAAATGGGCGGTCCCTGATGACGTATATTTATTTACTGAATTTACCCCTATAAGGGACTTTTTTACTTCTTTTCCAACTTTTTTTGTAATAAACATGTAATGTATCCAATTTTCAAGTTCCAGTTTCAATACAACCTTCATAAATGCTGAATTTGTAAAGATAGAGCAAAATTTATACTACAGCCCATACTGCGGCCAATGTATATTTGGTATATAAAGTTGCGCATTGACTGTTTTTAAAAGAATGGTGTAAAATACTATGTTTAATAAATATGAATTGTTTTCTGTGTTTGCTTTGACAAGTATTGCAAGTACATCTAGAAACTAAAGTCTTGGTGTACTCTTAGTTAGTTTTTTCCTTATATGGAAGTTTTTGGTTAAATACCATGAAAAGACCACAAAAAGACTTTTCAAAGGCTTTTTTAAGCAGTTTCATACCAAATAAAACAACAATTATGTTTCATTATACTAAATCTGTGTTTTAATTACTTGTAAATTTCACAAAATGTCATTGACAATCACTCTGCAGAAATTCCTGTTACCCCAACATCAGGAAGGGTTCTTCGCCAAAACTAGACAGCTAGAACTGAAGTAGAAAAAAGTGCCAAATATAAAAAAATAAGATTAGGTATGACCAAACTTTACATTTGGGAGATTGAAGTAACAATTTAGAATATTTAAAAGCAAATTATTTAACATAAAAATCCAATTACAAACATTTCAACACTTGCTTCATGGATGAAGGACCTGTAATCATGAAAACTTGTCTAGTATATTCTTTCAATAAAGAAACGCAAGGCGTTGTGTAAAAATAAATGAATACCTTCATGCGGTCAGATTATTCGAGTGTTAAAATACTAGAAAAGTGCTTATTTACCACTTGTTCTACAACTTAACATGGGGAACACAGCTAAAAAAAAACACTATGTCAAAGGGAGGTAATCCATTTTTTTTCATATGATTTTATACATTATGAGGAGAAATATGTGCAAAATGTGATGTAAATGGGGAGAATATTTATGCCTTTCATTGATATCATAACTCTCAAGTGTAATTTCTATTATTTCTTTCAATCTGGACACAAAAACTGATTTTTACAATATACTTCATGCTTCTCTCACAGTACACTGAGTGCATCCTGGATAGCCACAGTTAAAGATAGAAATTTGTGTAAAAAACAGCTTTAAATGGTTCCAAAATCCTTCCATTACATTAACATTTACAGGAAATGAGTTTTGTGATTATTGTGTGGCCTTGGACAAGTATAGTGAAAAAGTGCATATTTTCCTATAAGGGACTTTTTTACTTCTTTTCCAACTTTTTTTGTAATAAACATGTAATGTATCCAATTTTCAAGTTCCAGTTTCAATACAACCTTCATAAATGCTGAATTTGTAAAGATAGAGCAAAATTTATACTACAGCCCATACTGCGGCCAATGTATATTTGGTATATAAAGTTGCGCATTGACTGTTTTTAAAAGAATGGTGTAAAATACTATGTTTAATAAATATGAATTGTTTTCTGTGTTTGCTTTGACAAGTATTGCAAGTACATCTAGAAACTAAAGTCTTGGTGTACTCTTAGTTAGTTTTTTCCTTATATGGAAGTTTTTGGTTAAATACCATGAAAAGACCACAAAAAGACTTTTCAAAGGCTTTTTTAAGCAGTTTCATACCAAATAAAACAACAATTATGTTTCATTATACTAAATCTGTGTTTTAATTACTTGTAAATTTCACAAAATGTCATTGACAATCACTCTGCAGAAATTCCTGTTACCCCAACATCAGGAAGGGTTCTTCGCCAAAACTAGACAGCTAGAACTGAAGTAGAAAAAAGTGCCAAATATAAAAAAATAAGATTAGGTATGACCAAACTTTACATTTGGGAGATTGAAGTAACAATTTAGAATATTTAAAAGCAAATTATTTAACATAAAAATCCAATTACAAACATTTCAACACTTGCTTCATGGATGAAGGACCTGTAATCATGAAAACTTGTCTAGTATATTCTTTCAATAAAGAAACGCAAGGCGTTGTGTAAAAATAAATGAATACCTTCATGCGGTCAGATTATTCGAGTGTTAAAATACTAGAAAAGTGCTTATTTACCACTTGTTCTACAACTTAACATGGGGAACACAGCTAAAAAAAAACACTATGTCAAAGGGAGGTAATCCATTTTTTTTCATATGATTTTATACATTATGAGGAGAAATATGTGCAAAATGTGATGTAAATGGGGAGAATATTTATGCCTTTCATTGATATCATAACTCTCAAGTGTAATTTCTATTATTTCTTTCAATCTGGACACAAAAACTGATTTTTACAATATACTTCATGCTTCTCTCACAGTACACTGAGTGCATCCTGGATAGCCACAGTTAAAGATAGAAATTTGTGTAAAAAACAGCTTTAAATGGTTCCAAAATCCTTCCATTACATTAACATTTACAGGAAATGAGTTTTGTGATTATTGTGTGGCCTTGGACAAGTATAGTGAAAAAGTGCATATTTTCCTATAGGGGTAAATTCAGTAAAAAATCTCCCATTGACTTTAATGCTAATCTATGTGTGGAAATAAATTTATACCTGATTTACCTTTAGAAATTAAAATCTTTCATATATCATTCATGAAAGTACAAATGTAGCCCTATCTTTTGCAACAATAAAAACATAGGGTCATGCGGCATTTTTTGGGCATTCACATGGCCTTGTTTACAAACAATGTAGATTCGCACTGAATTCCTATACTGACCCCCATTACTTTTCAACCCTGAAGGGGAAAAAATTAGTACATTCAGCATATATTTTTTATTTTTTTTCAACTCTAGTTTTGATCCATCTACCAAAAAATATTTATTACAAACATTATCTGCCAATCAGAAGAGCATATAACTTCAGTGTTATACAGAAAGCTCTCCCCTAAATGGGCGGTCCCTGATGACGTATATTTATTTACTGAATTTACCCCTATAAGGGACTTTTTTACTTCTTTTCCAACTTTTTTTGTAATAAACATGTAATGTATCCAATTTTCAAGTTCCAGTTTCAATACAACCTTCATAAATGCTGAATTTGTAAAGATAGAGCAAAATTTATACTACAGCCCATACTGCGGCCAATGTATATTTGGTATATAAAGTTGCGCATTGACTGTTTTTAAAAGAATGGTGTAAAATACTATGTTTAATAAATATGAATTGTTTTCTGTGTTTGCTTTGACAAGTATTGCAAGTACATCTAGAAACTAAAGTCTTGGTGTACTCTTAGTTAGTTTTTTCCTTATATGGAAGTTTTTGGTTAAATACCATGAAAAGACCACAAAAAGACTTTTCAAAGGCTTTTTTAAGCAGTTTCATACCAAATAAAACAACAATTATGTTTCATTATACTAAATCTGTGTTTTAATTACTTGTAAATTTCACAAAATGTCATTGACAATCACTCTGCAGAAATTCCTGTTACCCCAACATCAGGAAGGGTTCTTCGCCAAAACTAGACAGCTAGAACTGAAGTAGAAAAAAGTGCCAAATATAAAAAAATAAGATTAGGTATGACCAAACTTTACATTTGGGAGATTGAAGTAACAATTTAGAATATTTAAAAGCAAATTATTTAACATAAAAATCCAATTACAAACATTTCAACACTTGCTTCATGGATGAAGGACCTGTAATCATGAAAACTTGTCTAGTATATTCTTTCAATAAAGAAACGCAAGGCGTTGTGTAAAAATAAATGAATACCTTCATGCGGTCAGATTATTCGAGTGTTAAAATACTAGAAAAGTGCTTATTTACCACTTGTTCTACAACTTAACATGGGGAACACAGCTAAAAAAAAACACTATGTCAAAGGGAGGTAATCCATTTTTTTTCATATGATTTTATACATTATGAGGAGAAATATGTGCAAAATGTGATGTAAATGGGGAGAATATTTATGCCTTTCATTGATATCATAACTCTCAAGTGTAATTTCTATTATTTCTTTCAATCTGGACACAAAAACTGATTTTTACAATATACTTCATGCTTCTCTCACAGTACACTGAGTGCATCCTGGATAGCCACAGTTAAAGATAGAAATTTGTGTAAAAAACAGCTTTAAATGGTTCCAAAATCCTTCCATTACATTAACATTTACAGGAAATGAGTTTTGTGATTATTGTGTGGCCTTGGACAAGTATAGTGAAAAAGTGCATATTTTCCTATAGGGGTAAATTCAGTAAAAAATCTCCCATTGACTTTAATGCTAATCTATGTGTGGAAATAAATTTATACCTGATTTACCTTTAGAAATTAAAATCTTTCATATATCATTCATGAAAGTACAAATGTAGCCCTATCTTTTGCAACAATAAAAACATAGGGTCATGCGGCATTTTTTGGGCATTCACATGGCCTTGTTTACAAACAATGTAGATTCGCACTGAATTCCTATACTGACCCCCATTACTTTTCAACCCTGAAGGGGAAAAAATTAGTACATTCAGCATATATTTTTTATTTTTTTTCAACTCTAGTTTTGATCCATCTACCAAAAAATATTTATTACAAACATTATCTGCCAATCAGAAGAGCATATAACTTCAGTGTTATACAGAAAGCTCTCCCCTAAATGGGCGGTCCCTGATGACGTATATTTATTTACTGAATTTACCCCTATAAGGGACTTTTTTACTTCTTTTCCAACTTTTTTTGTAATAAACATGTAATGTATCCAATTTTCAAGTTCCAGTTTCAATACAACCTTCATAAATGCTGAATTTGTAAAGATAGAGCAAAATTTATACTACAGCCCATACTGCGGCCAATGTATATTTGGTATATAAAGTTGCGCATTGACTGTTTTTAAAAGAATGGTGTAAAATACTATGTTTAATAAATATGAATTGTTTTCTGTGTTTGCTTTGACAAGTATTGTAAGTACATCTAGAAACTAAAGTCTTGGTGTACTCTTAGTTAGTTTTTTCCTTATATGGAAGTTTTTGGTTAAATACCATGAAAAGACCACAAAAAGACTTTTCAAAGGCTTTTTTAAGCAGTTTCATACCAAATAAAACAACAATTATGTTTCATTATACTAAATCTGTGTTTTAATTACTTGTAAATTTCACAAAATGTCATTGACAATCACTCTGCAGAAATTCCTGTTACCCCAACATCAGGAAGGGTTCTTCGCCAAAACTAGACAGCTAGAACTGAAGTAGAAAAAAGTGCCAAATATAAAAAAATAAGATTAGGTATGACCAAACTTTACATTTGGGAGATTGAAGTAACAATTTAGAATATTTAAAAGCAAATTATTTAACATAAAAATCCAATTACAAACATTTCAACACTTGCTTCATGGATGAAGGACCTGTAATCATGAAAACTTGTCTAGTATATTCTTTCAATAAAGAAACGCAAGGCGTTGTGTAAAAATAAATGAATACCTTCATGCGGTCAGATTATTCGAGTGTTAAAATACTAGAAAAGTGCTTATTTACCACTTGTTCTACAACTTAACATGGGGAACACAGCTAAAAAAAAAAACACTATGTCAAAGGGAGGTAATCCATTTTTTTTCATATGATTTTATACATTATGAGGAGAAATATGTGCAAAATGTGATGTAAATGGGGAGAATATTTATGCCTTTCATTGATATCATAACTCTCAAGTGTAATTTCTATTATTTCTTTCAATCTGGACACAAAAACTGATTTTTACAATATACTTCATGCTTCTCTCACAGTACACTGAGTGCATCCTGGATAGCCACAGTTAAAGATAGAAATTTGTGTAAAAAACAGCTTTAAATGGTTCCAAAATCCTTCCATTACATTAACATTTACAGGAAATGAGTTTTGTGATTATTGTGTGGCCTTGGACAAGTATAGTGAAAAAGTGCATATTTTCCTATAGGGGTAAATTCAGTAAAAAATCTCCCATTGACTTTAATGCTAATCTATGTGTGGAAATAAATTTATACCTGATTTACCTTTAGAAATTAAAATCTTTCATATATCATTCATGAAAGTACAAATGTAGCCCTATCTTTTGCAACAATAAAAACATAGGGTCATGCGGCATTTTTTGGGCATTCACATGGCCTTGTTTACAAACAATGTAGATTCGCACTGAATTCCTATACTGACCCCCATTACTTTTCAACCCTGAAGGGGAAAAAATTAGTACATTCAGCATATATTTTTTATTTTTTTTCAACTCTAGTTTTGATCCATCTACCAAAAAATATTTATTACAAACATTATCTGCCAATCAGAAGAGCATATAACTTCAGTGTTATACAGAAAGCTCTCCCTTAAATGGGCGGTCCCTGATGACGTATATTTATTTACTGAATTTACCCCTATAAGGGACTTTTTTACTTCTTTTCCAACTTTTTTTGTAATAAACATGTAATGTATCCAATTTTCAAGTTCCAGTTTCAATACAACCTTCATAAATGCTGAATTTGTAAAGATAGAGCAAAATTTATACTACAGCCCATACTGCGGCCAATGTATATTTGGTATATAAAGTTGCGCATTGACTGTTTTTAAAAGAATGGTGTAAAATACTATGTTTAATAAATATGAATTGTTTTCTGTGTTTGCTTTGACAAGTATTGCAAGTACATCTAGAAACTAAAGTCTTGGTGTACTCTTAGTTAGTTTTTTCCTTATATGGAAGTTTTTGGTTAAATACCATGAAAAGACCACAAAAAGACTTTTCAAAGGCTTTTTTAAGCAGTTTCATACCAAATAAAACAACAATTATGTTTCATTATACTAAATCTGTGTTTTAATTACTTGTAAATTTCACAAAATGTCATTGACAATCACTCTGCAGAAATTCCTGTTACCCCAACATCAGGAAGGGTTCTTCGCCAAAACTAGACAGCTAGAACTGAAGTAGAAAAAAGTGCCAAATATAAAAAAATAAGATTAGGTATGACCAAACTTTACATTTGGGAGATTGAAGTAACAATTTAGAATATTTAAAAGCAAATTATTTAACATAAAAATCCAATTACAAACATTTCAACACTTGCTTCATGGATGAAGGACCTGTAATCATGAAAACTTGTCTAGTATATTCTTTCAATAAAGAAACGCAAGGCGTTGTGTAAAAATAAATGAATACCTTCATGCGGTCAGATTATTCGAGTGTTAAAATACTAGAAAAGTGCTTATTTACCACTTGTTCTACAACTTAACATGGGGAACACAGCTAAAAAAAAACACTATGTCAAAGGGAGGTAATCCATTTTTTTTCATATGATTTTATACATTATGAGGAGAAATATGTGCAAAATGTGATGTAAATGGGGAGAATATTTATGCCTTTCATTGATATCATAACTCTCAAGTGTAATTTCTATTATTTCTTTCAATCTGGACACAAAAACTGATTTTTACAATATACTTCATGCTTCTCTCACAGTACACTGAGTGCATCCTGGATAGCCACAGTTAAAGATAGAAATTTGTGTAAAAAACAGCTTTAAATGGTTCCAAAATCCTTCCATTACATTAACATTTACAGGAAATGAGTTTTGTGATTATTGTGTGGCCTTGGACAAGTATAGTGAAAAAGTGCATATTTTCCTATAGGGGTAAATTCAGTAAAAAATCTCCCATTGACTTTAATGCTAATCTATGTGTGGAAATAAATTTATACCTGATTTACCTTTAGAAATTAAAATCTTTCATATATCATTCATGAAAGTACAAATGTAGCCCTATCTTTTGCAACAATAAAAACATAGGGTCATGCGGCATTTTTTGGGCATTCACATGGCCTTGTTTACAAACAATGTAGATTCGCACTGAATTCCTATACTGACCCCCATTACTTTTCAACCCTGAAGGGGAAAAAATTAGTACATTCAGCATATATTTTTTATTTTTTTTCAACTCTAGTTTTGATCCATCTACCAAAAAATATTTATTACAAACATTATCTGCCAATCAGAAGAGCATATAACTTCAGTGTTATACAGAAAGCTCTCCCCTAAATGGGCGGTCCCTGATGACGTATATTTATTTACTGAATTTACCCCTATAAGGGACTTTTTTACTTCTTTTCCAACTTTTTTTGTAATAAACATGTAATGTATCCAATTTTCAAGTTCCAGTTTCAATACAACCTTCATAAATGCTGAATTTGTAAAGATAGAGCAAAATTTATACTACAGCCCATACTGCGGCCAATGTATATTTGGTATATAAAGTTGCGCATTGACTGTTTTTAAAAGAATGGTGTAAAATACTATGTTTAATAAATATGAATTGTTTTCTGTGTTTGCTTTGACAAGTATTGCAAGTACATCTAGAAACTAAAGTCTTGGTGTACTCTTAGTTAGTTTTTTCCTTATATGGAAGTTTTTGGTTAAATACCATGAAAAGACCACAAAAAGACTTTTCAAAGGCTTTTTTAAGCAGTTTCATACCAAATAAAACAACAATTATGTTTCATTATACTAAATCTGTGTTTTAATTACTTGTAAATTTCACAAAATGTCATTGACAATCACTCTGCAGAAATTCCTGTTACCCCAACATCAGGAAGGGTTCTTCGCCAAAACTAGACAGCTAGAACTGAAGTAGAAAAAAGTGCCAAATATAAAAAAATAAGATTAGGTATGACCAAACTTTACATTTGGGAGATTGAAGTAACAATTTAGAATATTTAAAAGCAAATTATTTAACATAAAAATCCAATTACAAACATTTCAACACTTGCTTCATGGATGAAGGACCTGTAATCATGAAAACTTGTCTAGTATATTCTTTCAATAAAGAAACGCAAGGCGTTGTGTAAAAATAAATGAATACCTTCATGCGGTCAGATTATTCGAGTGTTAAAATACTAGAAAAGTGCTTATTTACCACTTGTTCTACAACTTAACATGGGGAACACAGCTAAAAAAAAACACTATGTCAAAGGGAGGTAATCCATTTTTTTTCATATGATTTTATACATTATGAGGAGAAATATGTGCAAAATGTGATGTAAATGGGGAGAATATTTATGCCTTTCATTGATATCATAACTCTCAAGTGTAATTTCTATTATTTCTTTCAATCTGGACACAAAAACTGATTTTTACAATATACTTCATGCTTCTCTCACAGTACACTGAGTGCATCCTGGATAGCCACAGTTAAAGATAGAAATTTGTGTAAAAAACAGCTTTAAATGGTTCCAAAATCCTTCCATTACATTAACATTTACAGGAAATGAGTTTTGTGATTATTGTGTGGCCTTGGACAAGTATAGTGAAAAAGTGCATATTTTCCTATAGGGGTAAATTCAGTAAAAAATCTCCCATTGACTTTAATGCTAATCTATGTGTGGAAATAAATTTATACCTGATTTACCTTTAGAAATTAAAATCTTTCATATATCATTCATGAAAGTACAAATGTAGCCCTATCTTTTGCAACAATAAAAACATAGGGTCATGCGGCATTTTTTGGGCATTCACATGGCCTTGTTTACAAACAATGTAGATTCGCACTGAATTCCTATACTGACCCCCATTACTTTTCAACCCTGAAGGGGAAAAAATTAGTACATTCAGCATATATTTTTTATTTTTTTTCAACTCTAGTTTTGATCCATCTACCAAAAAATATTTATTACAAACATTATCTGCCAATCAGAAGAGCATATAACTTCAGTGTTATACAGAAAGCTCTCCCCTAAATGGGCGGTCCCTGATGACGTATATTTATTTACTGAATTTACCCCTATAAGGGACTTTTTTACTTCTTTTCCAACTTTTTTTGTAATAAACATGTAATGTATCCAATTTTCAAGTTCCAGTTTCAATACAACCTTCATAAATGCTGAATTTGTAAAGATAGAGCAAAATTTATACTACAGCCCATACTGCGGCCAATGTATATTTGGTATATAAAGTTGCGCATTGACTGTTTTTAAAAGAATGGTGTAAAATACTATGTTTAATAAATATGAATTGTTTTCTGTGTTTGCTTTGACAAGTATTGCAAGTACATCTAGAAACTAAAGTCTTGGTGTACTCTTAGTTAGTTTTTTCCTTATATGGAAGTTTTTGGTTAAATACCATGAAAAGACCACAAAAAGACTTTTCAAAGGCTTTTTTAAGCAGTTTCATACCAAATAAAACAACAATTATGTTTCATTATACTAAATCTGTGTTTTAATTACTTGTAAATTTCACAAAATGTCATTGACAATCACTCTGCAGAAATTCCTGTTACCCCAACATCAGGAAGGGTTCTTCGCCAAAACTAGACAGCTAGAACTGAAGTAGAAAAAAGTGCCAAATATAAAAAAATAAGATTAGGTATGACCAAACTTTACATTTGGGAGATTGAAGTAACAATTTAGAATATTTAAAAGCAAATTATTTAACATAAAAATCCAATTACAAACATTTCAACACTTGCTTCATGGATGAAGGACCTGTAATCATGAAAACTTGTCTAGTATATTCTTTCAATAAAGAAACGCAAGGCGTTGTGTAAAAATAAATGAATACCTTCATGCGGTCAGATTATTCGAGTGTTAAAATACTAGAAAAGTGCTTATTTACCACTTGTTCTACAACTTAACATGGGGAACACAGCTAAAAAAAAACACTATGTCAAAGGGAGGTAATCCATTTTTTTTCATATGATTTTATACATTATGAGGAGAAATATGTGCAAAATGTGATGTAAATGGGGAGAATATTTATGCCTTTCATTGATATCATAACTCTCAAGTGTAATTTCTATTATTTCTTTCAATCTGGACACAAAAACTGATTTTTACAATATACTTCATGCTTCTCTCACAGTACACTGAGTGCATCCTGGATAGCCACAGTTAAAGATAGAAATTTGTGTAAAAAACAGCTTTAAATGGTTCCAAAATCCTTCCATTACATTAACATTTACAGGAAATGAGTTTTGTGATTATTGTGTGGCCTTGGACAAGTATAGTGAAAAAGTGCATATTTTCCTATAGGGGTAAATTCAGTAAAAAATCTCCCATTGACTTTAATGCTAATCTATGTGTGGAAATAAATTTATACCTGATTTACCTTTAGAAATTAAAATCTTTCATATATCATTCATGAAAGTACAAATGTAGCCCTATCTTTTGCAACAATAAAAACATAGGGTCATGCGGCATTTTTTGGGCATTCACATGGCCTTGTTTACAAACAATGTAGATTCGCACTGAATTCCTATACTGACCCCCATTACTTTTCAACCCTGAAGGGGAAAAAATTAGTACATTCAGCATATATTTTTTATTTTTTTTCAACTCTAGTTTTGATCCATCTACCAAAAAATATTTATTACAAACATTATCTGCCAATCAGAAGAGCATATAACTTCAGTGTTATACAGAAAGCTCTCCCCTAAATGGGCGGTCCCTGATGACGTATATTTATTTACTGAATTTACCCCTATAAGGGACTTTTTTACTTCTTTTCCAACTTTTTTTGTAATAAACATGTAATGTATCCAATTTTCAAGTTCCAGTTTCAATACAACCTTCATAAATGCTGAATTTGTAAAGATAGAGCAAAATTTATACTACAGCCCATACTGCGGCCAATGTATATTTGGTATATAAAGTTGCGCATTGACTGTTTTTAAAAGAATGGTGTAAAATACTATGTTTAATAAATATGAATTGTTTTCTGTGTTTGCTTTGACAAGTATTGCAAGTACATCTAGAAACTAAAGTCTTGGTGTACTCTTAGTTAGTTTTTTCCTTATATGGAAGTTTTTGGTTAAATACCATGAAAAGACCACAAAAAGACTTTTCAAAGGCTTTTTTAAGCAGTTTCATACCAAATAAAACAACAATTATGTTTCATTATACTAAATCTGTGTTTTAATTACTTGTAAATTTCACAAAATGTCATTGACAATCACTCTGCAGAAATTCCTGTTACCCCAACATCAGGAAGGGTTCTTCGCCAAAACTAGACAGCTAGAACTGAAGTAGAAAAAAGTGCCAAATATAAAAAAATAAGATTAGGTATGACCAAACTTTACATTTGGGAGATTGAAGTAACAATTTAGAATATTTAAAAGCAAATTATTTAACATAAAAATCCAATTACAAACATTTCAACACTTGCTTCATGGATGAAGGACCTGTAATCATGAAAACTTGTCTAGTATATTCTTTCAATAAAGAAACGCAAGGCGTTGTGTAAAAATAAATGAATACCTTCATGCGGTCAGATTATTCGAGTGTTAAAATACTAGAAAAGTGCTTATTTACCACTTGTTCTACAACTTAACATGGGGAACACAGCTAAAAAAAAACACTATGTCAAAGGGAGGTAATCCATTTTTTTTCATATGATTTTATACATTATGAGGAGAAATATGTGCAAAATGTGATGTAAATGGGGAGAATATTTATGCCTTTCATTGATATCATAACTCTCAAGTGTAATTTCTATTATTTCTTTCAATCTGGACACAAAAACTGATTTTTACAATATACTTCATGCTTCTCTCACAGTACACTGAGTGCATCCTGGATAGCCACAGTTAAAGATAGAAATTTGTGTAAAAAACAGCTTTAAATGGTTCCAAAATCCTTCCATTACATTAACATTTACAGGAAATGAGTTTTGTGATTATTGTGTGGCCTTGGACAAGTATAGTGAAAAAGTGCATATTTTCCTATAGGGGTAAATTCAGTAAAAAATCTCCCATTGACTTTAATGCTAATCTATGTGTGGAAATAAATTTATACCTGATTTACCTTTAGAAATTAAAATCTTTCATATATCATTCATGAAAGTACAAATGTAGCCCTATCTTTTGCAACAATAAAAACATAGGGTCATGCGGCATTTTTTGGGCATTCACATGGCCTTGTTTACAAACAATGTAGATTCGCACTGAATTCCTATACTGACCCCCATTACTTTTCAACCCTGAAGGGGAAAAAATTAGTACATTCAGCATATATTTTTTATTTTTTTTCAACTCTAGTTTTGATCCATCTACCAAAAAATATTTATTACAAACATTATCTGCCAATCAGAAGAGCATATAACTTCAGTGTTATACAGAAAGCTCTCCCCTAAATGGGCGGTCCCTGATGACGTATATTTATTTACTGAATTTACCCCTATAAGGGACTTTTTTACTTCTTTTCCAACTTTTTTTGTAATAAACATGTAATGTATCCAATTTTCAAGTTCCAGTTTCAATACAACCTTCATAAATGCTGAATTTGTAAAGATAGAGCAAAATTTATACTACAGCCCATACTGCGGCCAATGTATATTTGGTATATAAAGTTGCGCATTGACTGTTTTTAAAAGAATGGTGTAAAATACTATGTTTAATAAATATGAATTGTTTTCTGTGTTTGCTTTGACAAGTATTGCAAGTACATCTAGAAACTAAAGTCTTGGTGTACTCTTAGTTAGTTTTTTCCTTATATGGAAGTTTTTGGTTAAATACCATGAAAAGACCACAAAAAGACTTTTCAAAGGCTTTTTTAAGCAGTTTCATACCAAATAAAACAACAATTATGTTTCATTATACTAAATCTGTGTTTTAATTACTTGTAAATTTCACAAAATGTCATTGACAATCACTCTGCAGAAATTCCTGTTACCCCAACATCAGGAAGGGTTCTTCGCCAAAACTAGACAGCTAGAACTGAAGTAGAAAAAAGTGCCAAATATAAAAAAATAAGATTAGGTATGACCAAACTTTACATTTGGGAGATTGAAGTAACAATTTAGAATATTTAAAAGCAAATTATTTAACATAAAAATCCAATTACAAACATTTCAACACTTGCTTCATGGATGAAGGACCTGTAATCATGAAAACTTGTCTAGTATATTCTTTCAATAAAGAAACGCAAGGCGTTGTGTAAAAATAAATGAATACCTTCATGCGGTCAGATTATTCGAGTGTTAAAATACTAGAAAAGTGCTTATTTACCACTTGTTCTACAACTTAACATGGGGAACACAGCTAAAAAAAAACACTATGTCAAAGGGAGGTAATCCATTTTTTTTCATATGATTTTATACATTATGAGGAGAAATATGTGCAAAATGTGATGTAAATGGGGAGAATATTTATGCCTTTCATTGATATCATAACTCTCAAGTGTAATTTCTATTATTTCTTTCAATCTGGACACAAAAACTGATTTTTACAATATACTTCATGCTTCTCTCACAGTACACTGAGTGCATCCTGGATAGCCACAGTTAAAGATAGAAATTTGTGTAAAAAACAGCTTTAAATGGTTCCAAAATCCTTCCATTACATTAACATTTACAGGAAATGAGTTTTGTGATTATTGTGTGGCCTTGGACAAGTATAGTGAAAAAGTGCATATTTTCCTATAGGGGTAAATTCAGTAAAAAATCTCCCATTGACTTTAATGCTAATCTATGTGTGGAAATAAATTTATACCTGATTTACCTTTAGAAATTAAAATCTTTCATATATCATTCATGAAAGTACAAATGTAGCCCTATCTTTTGCAACAATAAAAACATAGGGTCATGCGGCATTTTTTGGGCATTCACATGGCCTTGTTTACAAACAATGTAGATTCGCACTGAATTCCTATACTGACCCCCATTACTTTTCAACCCTGAAGGGGAAAAAATTAGTACATTCAGCATATATTTTTTATTTTTTTTCAACTCTAGTTTTGATCCATCTACCAAAAAATATTTATTACAAACATTATCTGCCAATCAGAAGAGCATATAACTTCAGTGTTATACAGAAAGCTCTCCCCTAAATGGGCGGTCCCTGATGACGTATATTTATTTACTGAATTTACCCCTATAAGGGACTTTTTTACTTCTTTTCCAACTTTTTTTGTAATAAACATGTAATGTATCCAATTTTCAAGTTCCAGTTTCAATACAACCTTCATAAATGCTGAATTTGTAAAGATAGAGCAAAATTTATACTACAGCCCATACTGCGGCCAATGTATATTTGGTATATAAAGTTGCGCATTGACTGTTTTTAAAAGAATGGTGTAAAATACTATGTTTAATAAATATGAATTGTTTTCTGTGTTTGCTTTGACAAGTATTGCAAGTACATCTAGAAACTAAAGTCTTGGTGTACTCTTAGTTAGTTTTTTCCTTATATGGAAGTTTTTGGTTAAATACCATGAAAAGACCACAAAAAGACTTTTCAAAGGCTTTTTTAAGCAGTTTCATACCAAATAAAACAACAATTATGTTTCATTATACTAAATCTGTGTTTTAATTACTTGTAAATTTCACAAAATGTCATTGACAATCACTCTGCAGAAATTCCTGTTACCCCAACATCAGGAAGGGTTCTTCGCCAAAACTAGACAGCTAGAACTGAAGTAGAAAAAAGTGCCAAATATAAAAAAATAAGATTAGGTATGACCAAACTTTACATTTGGGAGATTGAAGTAACAATTTAGAATATTTAAAAGCAAATTATTTAACATAAAAATCCAATTACAAACATTTCAACACTTGCTTCATGGATGAAGGACCTGTAATCATGAAAACTTGTCTAGTATATTCTTTCAATAAAGAAACGCAAGGCGTTGTGTAAAAATAAATGAATACCTTCATGCGGTCAGATTATTCGAGTGTTAAAATACTAGAAAAGTGCTTATTTACCACTTGTTCTACAACTTAACATGGGGAACACAGCTAAAAAAAAACACTATGTCAAAGGGAGGTAATCCATTTTTTTTCATATGATTTTATACATTATGAGGAGAAATATGTGCAAAATGTGATGTAAATGGGGAGAATATTTATGCCTTTCATTGATATCATAACTCTCAAGTGTAATTTCTATTATTTCTTTCAATCTGGACACAAAAACTGATTTTTACAATATACTTCATGCTTCTCTCACAGTACACTGAGTGCATCCTGGATAGCCACAGTTAAAGATAGAAATTTGTGTAAAAAACAGCTTTAAATGGTTCCAAAATCCTTCCATTACATTAACATTTACAGGAAATGAGTTTTGTGATTATTGTGTGGCCTTGGACAAGTATAGTGAAAAAGTGCATATTTTCCTATAAGGGACTTTTTTACTTCTTTTCCAACTTTTTTTGTAATAAACATGTAATGTATCCAATTTTCAAGTTCCAGTTTCAATACAACCTTCATAAATGCTGAATTTGTAAAGATAGAGCAAAATTTATACTACAGCCCATACTGCGGCCAATGTATATTTGGTATATAAAGTTGCGCATTGACTGTTTTTAAAAGAATGGTGTAAAATACTATGTTTAATAAATATGAATTGTTTTCTGTGTTTGCTTTGACAAGTATTGCAAGTACATCTAGAAACTAAAGTCTTGGTGTACTCTTAGTTAGTTTTTTCCTTATATGGAAGTTTTTGGTTAAATACCATGAAAAGACCACAAAAAGACTTTTCAAAGGCTTTTTTAAGCAGTTTCATACCAAATAAAACAACAATTATGTTTCATTATACTAAATCTGTGTTTTAATTACTTGTAAATTTCACAAAATGTCATTGACAATCACTCTGCAGAAATTCCTGTTACCCCAACATCAGGAAGGGTTCTTCGCCAAAACTAGACAGCTAGAACTGAAGTAGAAAAAAGTGCCAAATATAAAAAAATAAGATTAGGTATGACCAAACTTTACATTTGGGAGATTGAAGTAACAATTTAGAATATTTAAAAGCAAATTATTTAACATAAAAATCCAATTACAAACATTTCAACACTTGCTTCATGGATGAAGGACCTGTAATCATGAAAACTTGTCTAGTATATTCTTTCAATAAAGAAACGCAAGGCGTTGTGTAAAAATAAATGAATACCTTCATGCGGTCAGATTATTCGAGTGTTAAAATACTAGAAAAGTGCTTATTTACCACTTGTTCTACAACTTAACATGGGGAACACAGCTAAAAAAAAACACTATGTCAAAGGGAGGTAATCCATTTTTTTTCATATGATTTTATACATTATGAGGAGAAATATGTGCAAAATGTGATGTAAATGGGGAGAATATTTATGCCTTTCATTGATATCATAACTCTCAAGTGTAATTTCTATTATTTCTTTCAATCTGGACACAAAAACTGATTTTTACAATATACTTCATGCTTCTCTCACAGTACACTGAGTGCATCCTGGATAGCCACAGTTAAAGATAGAAATTTGTGTAAAAAACAGCTTTAAATGGTTCCAAAATCCTTCCATTACATTAACATTTACAGGAAATGAGTTTTGTGATTATTGTGTGGCCTTGGACAAGTATAGTGAAAAAGTGCATATTTTCCTATAGGGGTAAATTCAGTAAAAAATCTCCCATTGACTTTAATGCTAATCTATGTGTGGAAATAAATTTATACCTGATTTACCTTTAGAAATTAAAATCTTTCATATATCATTCATGAAAGTACAAATGTAGCCCTATCTTTTGCAACAATAAAAACATAGGGTCATGCGGCATTTTTTGGGCATTCACATGGCCTTGTTTACAAACAATGTAGATTCGCACTGAATTCCTATACTGACCCCCATTACTTTTCAACCCTGAAGGGGAAAAAATTAGTACATTCAGCATATATTTTTTATTTTTTTTCAACTCTAGTTTTGATCCATCTACCAAAAAATATTTATTACAAACATTATCTGCCAATCAGAAGAGCATATAACTTCAGTGTTATACAGAAAGCTCTCCCCTAAATGGGCGGTCCCTGATGACGTATATTTATTTACTGAATTTACCCCTATAAGGGACTTTTTTACTTCTTTTCCAACTTTTTTTGTAATAAACATGTAATGTATCCAATTTTCAAGTTCCAGTTTCAATACAACCTTCATAAATGCTGAATTTGTAAAGATAGAGCAAAATTTATACTACAGCCCATACTGCGGCCAATGTATATTTGGTATATAAAGTTGCGCATTGACTGTTTTTAAAAGAATGGTGTAAAATACTATGTTTAATAAATATGAATTGTTTTCTGTGTTTGCTTTGACAAGTATTGCAAGTACATCTAGAAACTAAAGTCTTGGTGTACTCTTAGTTAGTTTTTTCCTTATATGGAAGTTTTTGGTTAAATACCATGAAAAGACCACAAAAAGACTTTTCAAAGGCTTTTTTAAGCAGTTTCATACCAAATAAAACAACAATTATGTTTCATTATACTAAATCTGTGTTTTAATTACTTGTAAATTTCACAAAATGTCATTGACAATCACTCTGCAGAAATTCCTGTTACCCCAACATCAGGAAGGGTTCTTCGCCAAAACTAGACAGCTAGAACTGAAGTAGAAAAAAGTGCCAAATATAAAAAAATAAGATTAGGTATGACCAAACTTTACATTTGGGAGATTGAAGTAACAATTTAGAATATTTAAAAGCAAATTATTTAACATAAAAATCCAATTACAAACATTTCAACACTTGCTTCATGGATGAAGGACCTGTAATCATGAAAACTTGTCTAGTATATTCTTTCAATAAAGAAACGCAAGGCGTTGTGTAAAAATAAATGAATACCTTCATGCGGTCAGATTATTCGAGTGTTAAAATACTAGAAAAGTGCTTATTTACCACTTGTTCTACAACTTAACATGGGGAACACAGCTAAAAAAAAACACTATGTCAAAGGGAGGTAATCCATTTTTTTTCATATGATTTTATACATTATGAGGAGAAATATGTGCAAAATGTGATGTAAATGGGGAGAATATTTATGCCTTTCATTGATATCATAACTCTCAAGTGTAATTTCTATTATTTCTTTCAATCTGGACACAAAAACTGATTTTTACAATATACTTCATGCTTCTCTCACAGTACACTGAGTGCATCCTGGATAGCCACAGTTAAAGATAGAAATTTGTGTAAAAAACAGCTTTAAATGGTTCCAAAATCCTTCCATTACATTAACATTTACAGGAAATGAGTTTTGTGATTATTGTGTGGCCTTGGACAAGTATAGTGAAAAAGTGCATATTTTCCTATAGGGGTAAATTCAGTAAAAAATCTCCCATTGACTTTAATGCTAATCTATGTGTGGAAATAAATTTATACCTGATTTACCTTTAGAAATTAAAATCTTTCATATATCATTCATGAAAGTACAAATGTAGCCCTATCTTTTGCAACAATAAAAACATAGGGTCATGCGGCATTTTTTGGGCATTCACATGGCCTTGTTTACAAACAATGTAGATTCGCACTGAATTCCTATACTGACCCCCATTACTTTTCAACCCTGAAGGGGAAAAAATTAGTACATTCAGCATATATTTTTTATTTTTTTTCAACTCTAGTTTTGATCCATCTACCAAAAAATATTTATTACAAACATTATCTGCCAATCAGAAGAGCATATAACTTCAGTGTTATACAGAAAGCTCTCCCCTAAATGGGCGGTCCCTGATGACGTATATTTATTTACTGAATTTACCCCTATAAGGGACTTTTTTACTTCTTTTCCAACTTTTTTTGTAATAAACATGTAATGTATCCAATTTTCAAGTTCCAGTTTCAATACAACCTTCATAAATGCTGAATTTGTAAAGATAGAGCAAAATTTATACTACAGCCCATACTGCGGCCAATGTATATTTGGTATATAAAGTTGCGCATTGACTGTTTTTAAAAGAATGGTGTAAAATACTATGTTTAATAAATATGAATTGTTTTCTGTGTTTGCTTTGACAAGTATTGCAAGTACATCTAGAAACTAAAGTCTTGGTGTACTCTTAGTTAGTTTTTTCCTTATATGGAAGTTTTTGGTTAAATACCATGAAAAGACCACAAAAAGACTTTTCAAAGGCTTTTTTAAGCAGTTTCATACCAAATAAAACAACAATTATGTTTCATTATACTAAATCTGTGTTTTAATTACTTGTAAATTTCACAAAATGTCATTGACAATCACTCTGCAGAAATTCCTGTTACACCAACATCAGGAAGGGTTCTTCGCCAAAACTAGACAGCTAGAACTGAAGTAGAAAAAAGTGCCAAATATAAAAAAATAAGATTAGGTATGACCAAACTTTACATTTGGGAGATTGAAGTAACAATTTAGAATATTTAAAAGCAAATTATTTAACATAAAAATCCAATTACAAACATTTCAACACTTGCTTCATGGATGAAGGACCTGTAATCATGAAAACTTGTCTAGTATATTCTTTCAATAAAGAAACGCAAGGCGTTGTGTAAAAATAAATGAATACCTTCATGCGGTCAGATTATTCGAGTGTTAAAATACTAGAAAAGTGCTTATTTACCACTTGTTCTACAACTTAACATGGGGAACACAGCTAAAAAAAAACACTATGTCAAAGGGAGGTAATCCATTTTTTTTCATATGATTTTATACATTATGAGGAGAAATATGTGCAAAATGTGATGTAAATGGGGAGAATATTTATGCCTTTCATTGATATCATAACTCTCAAGTGTAATTTCTATTATTTCTTTCAATCTGGACACAAAAACTGATTTTTACAATATACTTCATGCTTCTCTCACAGTACACTGAGTGCATCCTGGATAGCCACAGTTAAAGATAGAAATTTGTGTAAAAAACAGCTTTAAATGGTTCCAAAATCCTTCCATTACATTAACATTTACAGGAAATGAGTTTTGTGATTATTGTGTGGCCTTGGACAAGTATAGTGAAAAAGTGCATATTTTCCTATAAGGGACTTTTTTACTTCTTTTCCAACTTTTTTTGTAATAAACATGTAATGTATCCAATTTTCAAGTTCCAGTTTCAATACAACCTTCATAAATGCTGAATTTGTAAAGATAGAGCAAAATTTATACTACAGCCCATACTGCGGCCAATGTATATTTGGTATATAAAGTTGCGCATTGACTGTTTTTAAAAGAATGGTGTAAAATACTATGTTTAATAAATATGAATTGTTTTCTGTGTTTGCTTTGACAAGTATTGCAAGTACATCTAGAAACTAAAGTCTTGGTGTACTCTTAGTTAGTTTTTTCCTTATATGGAAGTTTTTGGTTAAATACCATGAAAAGACCACAAAAAGACTTTTCAAAGGCTTTTTTAAGCAGTTTCATACCAAATAAAACAACAATTATGTTTCATTATACTAAATCTGTGTTTTAATTACTTGTAAATTTCACAAAATGTCATTGACAATCACTCTGCAGAAATTCCTGTTACCCCAACATCAGGAAGGGTTCTTCGCCAAAACTAGACAGCTAGAACTGAAGTAGAAAAAAGTGCCAAATATAAAAAAATAAGATTAGGTATGACCAAACTTTACATTTGGGAGATTGAAGTAACAATTTAGAATATTTAAAAGCAAATTATTTAACATAAAAATCCAATTACAAACATTTCAACACTTGCTTCATGGATGAAGGACCTGTAATCATGAAAACTTGTCTAGTATATTCTTTCAATAAAGAAACGCAAGGCGTTGTGTAAAAATAAATGAATACCTTCATGCGGTCAGATTATTCGAGTGTTAAAATACTAGAAAAGTGCTTATTTACCACTTGTTCTACAACTTAACATGGGGAACACAGCTAAAAAAAAACACTATGTCAAAGGGAGGTAATCCATTTTTTTTCATATGATTTTATACATTATGAGGAGAAATATGTGCAAAATGTGATGTAAATGGGGAGAATATTTATGCCTTTCATTGATATCATAACTCTCAAGTGTAATTTCTATTATTTCTTTCAATCTGGACACAAAAACTGATTTTTACAATATACTTCATGCTTCTCTCACAGTACACTGAGTGCATCCTGGATAGCCACAGTTAAAGATAGAAATTTGTGTAAAAAACAGCTTTAAATGGTTCCAAAATCCTTCCATTACATTAACATTTACAGGAAATGAGTTTTGTGATTATTGTGTGGCCTTGGACAAGTATAGTGAAAAAGTGCATATTTTCCTATAGGGGTAAATTCAGTAAAAAATCTCCCATTGACTTTAATGCTAATCTATGTGTGGAAATAAATTTATACCTGATTTACCTTTAGAAATTAAAATCTTTCATATATCATTCATGAAAGTACAAATGTAGCCCTATCTTTTGCAACAATAAAAACATAGGGTCATGCGGCATTTTTTGGGCATTCACATGGCCTTGTTTACAAACAATGTAGATTCGCACTGAATTCCTATACTGACCCCCATTACTTTTCAACCCTGAAGGGGAAAAAATTAGTACATTCAGCATATATTTTTTATTTTTTTTCAACTCTAGTTTTGATCCATCTACCAAAAAATATTTATTACAAACATTATCTGCCAATCAGAAGAGCATATAACTTCAGTGTTATACAGAAAGCTCTCCCCTAAATGGGCGGTCCCTGATGACGTATATTTATTTACTGAATTTACCCCTATAAGGGACTTTTTTACTTCTTTTCCAACTTTTTTTGTAATAAACATGTAATGTATCCAATTTTCAAGTTCCAGTTTCAATACAACCTTCATAAATGCTGAATTTGTAAAGATAGAGCAAAATTTATACTACAGCCCATACTGCGGCCAATGTATATTTGGTATATAAAGTTGCGCATTGACTGTTTTTAAAAGAATGGTGTAAAATACTATGTTTAATAAATATGAATTGTTTTCTGTGTTTGCTTTGACAAGTATTGCAAGTACATCTAGAAACTAAAGTCTTGGTGTACTCTTAGTTAGTTTTTTCCTTATATGGAAGTTTTTGGTTAAATACCATGAAAAGACCACAAAAAGACTTTTCAAAGGCTTTTTTAAGCAGTTTCATACCAAATAAAACAACAATTATGTTTCATTATACTAAATCTGTGTTTTAATTACTTGTAAATTTCACAAAATGTCATTGACAATCACTCTGCAGAAATTCCTGTTACCCCAACATCAGGAAGGGTTCTTCGCCAAAACTAGACAGCTAGAACTGAAGTAGAAAAAAGTGCCAAATATAAAAAAATAAGATTAGGTATGACCAAACTTTACATTTGGGAGATTGAAGTAACAATTTAGAATATTTAAAAGCAAATTATTTAACATAAAAATCCAATTACAAACATTTCAACACTTTCTTCATGGATGAAGGACCTGTAATCATGAAAACTTGTCTAGTATATTCTTTCAATAAAGAAACGCAAGGCGTTGTGTAAAAATAAATGAATACCTTCATGCGGTCAGATTATTCGAGTGTTAAAATACTAGAAAAGTGCTTATTTACCACTTGTTCTACAACTTAACATGGGGAACACAGCTAAAAAAAAACACTATGTCAAAGGGAGGTAATCCATTTTTTTTCATATGATTTTATACATTATGAGGAGAAATATGTGCAAAATGTGATGTAAATGGGGAGAATATTTATGCCTTTCATTGATATCATAACTCTCAAGTGTAATTTCTATTATTTCTTTCAATCTGGACACAAAAACTGATTTTTACAATATACTTCATGCTTCTCTCACAGTACACTGAGTGCATCCTGGATAGCCACAGTTAAAGATAGAAATTTGTGTAAAAAACAGCTTTAAATGGTTCCAAAATCCTTCCATTACATTAACATTTACAGGAAATGAGTTTTGTGATTATTGTGTGGCCTTGGACAAGTATAGTGAAAAAGTGCATATTTTCCTATAGGGGTAAATTCAGTAAAAAATCTCCCATTGACTTTAATGCTAATCTATGTGTGGAAATAAATTTATACCTGATTTACCTTTAGAAATTAAAATCTTTCATATATCATTCATGAAAGTACAAATGTAGCCCTATCTTTTGCAACAATAAAAACATAGGGTCATGCGGCATTTTTTGGGCATTCACATGGCCTTGTTTACAAACAATGTAGATTCGCACTGAATTCCTATACTGACCCCCATTACTTTTCAACCCTGAAGGGGAAAAAATTAGTACATTCAGCATATATTTTTTATTTTTTTTCAACTCTAGTTTTGATCCATCTACCAAAAAATATTTATTACAAACATTATCTGCCAATCAGAAGAGCATATAACTTCAGTGTTATACAGAAAGCTCTCCCCTAAATGGGCGGTCCCTGATGACGTATATTTATTTACTGAATTTACCCCTATAAGGGACTTTTTTACTTCTTTTCCAACTTTTTTTGTAATAAACATGTAATGTATCCAATTTTCAAGTTCCAGTTTCAATACAACCTTCATAAATGCTGAATTTGTAAAGATAGAGCAAAATTTATACTACAGCCCATACTGCGGCCAATGTATATTTGGTATATAAAGTTGCGCATTGACTGTTTTTAAAAGAATGGTGTAAAATACTATGTTTAATAAATATGAATTGTTTTCTGTGTTTGCTTTGACAAGTATTGCAAGTACATCTAGAAACTAAAGTCTTGGTGTACTCTTAGTTAGTTTTTTCCTTATATGGAAGTTTTTGGTTAAATACCATGAAAAGACCACAAAAAGACTTTTCAAAGGCTTTTTTAAGCAGTTTCATACCAAATAAAACAACAATTATGTTTCATTATACTAAATCTGTGTTTTAATTACTTGTAAATTTCACAAAATGTCATTGACAATCACTCTGCAGAAATTCCTGTTACCCCAACATCAGGAAGGGTTCTTCGCCAAAACTAGACAGCTAGAACTGAAGTAGAAAAAAGTGCCAAATATAAAAAAATAAGATTAGGTATGACCAAACTTTACATTTGGGAGATTGAAGTAACAATTTAGAATATTTAAAAGCAAATTATTTAACATAAAAATCCAATTACAAACATTTCAACACTTGCTTCATGGATGAAGGACCTGTAATCATGAAAACTTGTCTAGTATATTCTTTCAATAAAGAAACGCAAGGCGTTGTGTAAAAATAAATGAATACCTTCATGCGGTCAGATTATTCGAGTGTTAAAATACTAGAAAAGTGCTTATTTACCACTTGTTCTACAACTTAACATGGGGAACACAGCTAAAAAAAAACACTATGTCAAAGGGAGGTAATCCATTTTTTTTCATATGATTTTATACATTATGAGGAGAAATATGTGCAAAATGTGATGTAAATGGGGAGAATATTTATGCCTTTCATTGATATCATAACTCTCAAGTGTAATTTCTATTATTTCTTTCAATCTGGACACAAAAACTGATTTTTACAATATACTTCATGCTTCTCTCACAGTACACTGAGTGCATCCTGGATAGCCACAGTTAAAGATAGAAATTTGTGTAAAAAACAGCTTTAAATGGTTCCAAAATCCTTCCATTACATTAACATTTACAGGAAATGAGTTTTGTGATTATTGTGTGGCCTTGGACAAGTATAGTGAAAAAGTGCATATTTTCCTATAGGGGTAAATTCAGTAAAAAATCTCCCATTGACTTTAATGCTAATCTATGTGTGGAAATAAATTTATACCTGATTTACCTTTAGAAATTAAAATCTTTCATATATCATTCATGAAAGTACAAATGTAGCCCTATCTTTTGCAACAATAAAAACATAGGGTCATGCGGCATTTTTTGGGCATTCACATGGCCTTGTTTACAAACAATGTAGATTCGCACTGAATTCCTATACTGACCCCCATTACTTTTCAACCCTGAAGGGGAAAAAATTAGTACATTCAGCATATATTTTTTATTTTTTTTCAACTCTAGTTTTGATCCATCTACCAAAAAATATTTATTACAAACATTATCTGCCAATCAGAAGAGCATATAACTTCAGTGTTATACAGAAAGCTCTCCCCTAAATGGGCGGTCCCTGATGACGTATATTTATTTACTGAATTTACCCCTATAAGGGACTTTTTTACTTCTTTTCCAACTTTTTTTGTAATAAACATGTAATGTATCCAATTTTCAAGTTCCAGTTTCAATACAACCTTCATAAATGCTGAATTTGTAAAGATAGAGCAAAATTTATACTACAGCCCATACTGCGGCCAATGTATATTTGGTATATAAAGTTGCGCATTGACTGTTTTTAAAAGAATGGTGTAAAATACTATGTTTAATAAATATGAATTGTTTTCTGTGTTTGCTTTGACAAGTATTGCAAGTACATCTAGAAACTAAAGTCTTGGTGTACTCTTAGTTAGTTTTTTCCTTATATGGAAGTTTTTGGTTAAATACCATGAAAAGACCACAAAAAGACTTTTCAAAGGCTTTTTTAAGCAGTTTCATACCAAATAAAACAACAATTATGTTTCATTATACTAAATCTGTGTTTTAATTACTTGTAAATTTCACAAAATGTCATTGACAATCACTCTGCAGAAATTCCTGTTACCCCAACATCAGGAAGGGTTCTTCGCCAAAACTAGACAGCTAGAACTGAAGTAGAAAAAAGTGCCAAATATAAAAAAATAAGATTAGGTATGACCAAACTTTACATTTGGGAGATTGAAGTAACAATTTAGAATATTTAAAAGCAAATTATTTAACATAAAAATCCAATTACAAACATTTCAACACTTGCTTCATGGATGAAGGACCTGTAATCATGAAAACTTGTCTAGTATATTCTTTCAATAAAGAAACGCAAGGCGTTGTGTAAAAATAAATGAATACCTTCATGCGGTCAGATTATTCGAGTGTTAAAATACTAGAAAAGTGCTTATTTACCACTTGTTCTACAACTTAACATGGGGAACACAGCTAAAAAAAAACACTATGTCAAAGGGAGGTAATCCATTTTTTTTCATATGATTTTATACATTATGAGGAGAAATATGTGCAAAATGTGATGTAAATGGGGAGAATATTTATGCCTTTCATTGATATCATAACTCTCAAGTGTAATTTCTATTATTTCTTTCAATCTGGACACAAAAACTGATTTTTACAATATACTTCATGCTTCTCTCACAGTACACTGAGTGCATCCTGGATAGCCACAGTTAAAGATAGAAATTTGTGTAAAAAACAGCTTTAAATGGTTCCAAAATCCTTCCATTACATTAACATTTACAGGAAATGAGTTTTGTGATTATTGTGTGGCCTTGGACAAGTATAGTGAAAAAGTGCATATTTTCCTATAAGGGACTTTTTTACTTCTTTTCCAACTTTTTTTGTAATAAACATGTAATGTATCCAATTTTCAAGTTCCAGTTTCAATACAACCTTCATAAATGCTGAATTTGTAAAGATAGAGCAAAATTTATACTACAGCCCATACTGCGGCCAATGTATATTTGGTATATAAAGTTGCGCATTGACTGTTTTTAAAAGAATGGTGTAAAATACTATGTTTAATAAATATGAATTGTTTTCTGTGTTTGCTTTGACAAGTATTGCAAGTACATCTAGAAACTAAAGTCTTGGTGTACTCTTAGTTAGTTTTTTCCTTATATGGAAGTTTTTGGTTAAATACCATGAAAAGACCACAAAAAGACTTTTCAAAGGCTTTTTTAAGCAGTTTCATACCAAATAAAACAACAATTATGTTTCATTATACTAAATCTGTGTTTTAATTACTTGTAAATTTCACAAAATGTCATTGACAATCACTCTGCAGAAATTCCTGTTACCCCAACATCAGGAAGGGTTCTTCGCCAAAACTAGACAGCTAGAACTGAAGTAGAAAAAAGTGCCAAATATAAAAAAATAAGATTAGGTATGACCAAACTTTACATTTGGGAGATTGAAGTAACAATTTAGAATATTTAAAAGCAAATTATTTAACATAAAAATCCAATTACAAACATTTCAACACTTGCTTCATGGATGAAGGACCTGTAATCATGAAAACTTGTCTAGTATATTCTTTCAATAAAGAAACGCAAGGCGTTGTGTAAAAATAAATGAATACCTTCATGCGGTCAGATTATTCGAGTGTTAAAATACTAGAAAAGTGCTTATTTACCACTTGTTCTACAACTTAACATGGGGAACACAGCTAAAAAAAAAACACTATGTCAAAGGGAGGTAATCCATTTTTTTTCATATGATTTTATACATTATGAGGAGAAATATGTGCAAAATGTGATGTAAATGGGGAGAATATTTATGCCTTTCATTGATATCATAACTCTCAAGTGTAATTTCTATTATTTCTTTCAATCTGGACACAAAAACTGATTTTTACAATATACTTCATGCTTCTCTCACAGTACACTGAGTGCATCCTGGATAGCCACAGTTAAAGATAGAAATTTGTGTAAAAAACAGCTTTAAATGGTTCCAAAATCCTTCCATTACATTAACATTTACAGGAAATGAGTTTTGTGATTATTGTGTGGCCTTGGACAAGTATAGTGAAAAAGTGCATATTTTCCTATAGGGGTAAATTCAGTAAAAAATCTCCCATTGACTTTAATGCTAATCTATGTGTGGAAATAAATTTATACCTGATTTACCTTTAGAAATTAAAATCTTTCATATATCATTCATGAAAGTACAAATGTAGCCCTATCTTTTGCAACAATAAAAACATAGGGTCATGCGGCATTTTTTGGGCATTCACATGGCCTTGTTTACAAACAATGTAGATTCGCACTGAATTCCTATACTGACCCCCATTACTTTTCAACCCTGAAGGGGAAAAAATTAGTACATTCAGCATATATTTTTTATTTTTTTTCAACTCTAGTTTTGATCCATCTACCAAAAAATATTTATTACAAACATTATCTGCCAATCAGAAGAGCATATAACTTCAGTGTTATACAGAAAGCTCTCCCCTAAATGGGCGGTCCCTGATGACGTATATTTATTTACTGAATTTACCCCTATAAGGGACTTTTTTACTTCTTTTCCAACTTTTTTTGTAATAAACATGTAATGTATCCAATTTTCAAGTTCCAGTTTCAATACAACCTTCATAAATGCTGAATTTGTAAAGATAGAGCAAAATTTATACTACAGCCCATACTGCGGCCAATGTATATTTGGTATATAAAGTTGCGCATTGACTGTTTTTAAAAGAATGGTGTAAAATACTATGTTTAATAAATATGAATTGTTTTCTGTGTTTGCTTTGACAAGTATTGCAAGTACATCTAGAAACTAAAGTCTTGGTGTACTCTTAGTTAGTTTTTTCCTTATATGGAAGTTTTTGGTTAAATACCATGAAAAGACCACAAAAAGACTTTTCAAAGGCTTTTTTAAGCAGTTTCATACCAAATAAAACAACAATTATGTTTCATTATACTAAATCTGTGTTTTAATTACTTGTAAATTTCACAAAATGTCATTGACAATCACTCTGCAGAAATTCCTGTTACCCCAACATCAGGAAGGGTTCTTCGCCAAAACTAGACAGCTAGAACTGAAGTAGAAAAAAGTGCCAAATATAAAAAAATAAGATTAGGTATGACCAAACTTTACATTTGGGAGATTGAAGTAACAATTTAGAATATTTAAAAGCAAATTATTTAACATAAAAATCCAATTACAAACATTTCAACACTTGCTTCATGGATGAAGGACCTGTAATCATGAAAACTTGTCTAGTATATTCTTTCAATAAAGAAACGCAAGGCGTTGTGTAAAAATAAATGAATACCTTCATGCGGTCAGATTATTCGAGTGTTAAAATACTAGAAAAGTGCTTATTTACCACTTGTTCTACAACTTAACATGGGGAACACAGCTAAAAAAAAACACTATGTCAAAGGGAGGTAATCCATTTTTTTTCATATGATTTTATACATTATGAGGAGAAATATGTGCAAAATGTGATGTAAATGGGGAGAATATTTATGCCTTTCATTGATATCATAACTCTCAAGTGTAATTTCTATTATTTCTTTCAATCTGGACACAAAAACTGATTTTTACAATATACTTCATGCTTCTCTCACAGTACACTGAGTGCATCCTGGATAGCCACAGTTAAAGATAGAAATTTGTGTAAAAAACAGCTTTAAATGGTTCCAAAATCCTTCCATTACATTAACATTTACAGGAAATGAGTTTTGTGATTATTGTGTGGCCTTGGACAAGTATAGTGAAAAAGTGCATATTTTCCTATAAGGGACTTTTTTACTTCTTTTCCAACTTTTTTTGTAATAAACATGTAATGTATCCAATTTTCAAGTTCCAGTTTCAATACAACCTTCATAAATGCTGAATTTGTAAAGATAGAGCAAAATTTATACTACAGCCCATACTGCGGCCAATGTATATTTGGTATATAAAGTTGCGCATTGACTGTTTTTAAAAGAATGGTGTAAAATACTATGTTTAATAAATATGAATTGTTTTCTGTGTTTGCTTTGACAAGTATTGCAAGTACATCTAGAAACTAAAGTCTTGGTGTACTCTTAGTTAGTTTTTTCCTTATATGGAAGTTTTTGGTTAAATACCATGAAAAGACCACAAAAAGACTTTTCAAAGGCTTTTTTAAGCAGTTTCATACCAAATAAAACAACAATTATGTTTCATTATACTAAATCTGTGTTTTAATTACTTGTAAATTTCACAAAATGTCATTGACAATCACTCTGCAGAAATTCCTGTTACCCCAACATCAGGAAGGGTTCTTCGCCAAAACTAGACAGCTAGAACTGAAGTAGAAAAAAGTGCCAAATATAAAAAAATAAGATTAGGTATGACCAAACTTTACATTTGGGAGATTGAAGTAACAATTTAGAATATTTAAAAGCAAATTATTTAACATAAAAATCCAATTACAAACATTTCAACACTTGCTTCATGGATGAAGGACCTGTAATCATGAAAACTTGTCTAGTATATTCTTTCAATAAAGAAACGCAAGGCGTTGTGTAAAAATAAATGAATACCTTCATGCGGTCAGATTATTCGAGTGTTAAAATACTAGAAAAGTGCTTATTTACCACTTGTTCTACAACTTAACATGGGGAACACAGCTAAAAAAAAACACTATGTCAAAGGGAGGTAATCCATTTTTTTTCATATGATTTTATACATTATGAGGAGAAATATGTGCAAAATGTGATGTAAATGGGGAGAATATTTATGCCTTTCATTGATATCATAACTCTCAAGTGTAATTTCTATTATTTCTTTCAATCTGGACACAAAAACTGATTTTTACAATATACTTCATGCTTCTCTCACAGTACACTGAGTGCATCCTGGATAGCCACAGTTAAAGATAGAAATTTGTGTAAAAAACAGCTTTAAATGGTTCCAAAATCCTTCCATTACATTAACATTTACAGGAAATGAGTTTTGTGATTATTGTGTGGCCTTGGACAAGTATAGTGAAAAAGTGCATATTTTCCTATAGGGGTAAATTCAGTAAAAAATCTCCCATTGACTTTAATGCTAATCTATGTGTGGAAATAAATTTATACCTGATTTACCTTTAGAAATTAAAATCTTTCATATATCATTCATGAAAGTACAAATGTAGCCCTATCTTTTGCAACAATAAAAACATAGGGTCATGCGGCATTTTTTGGGCATTCACATGGCCTTGTTTACAAACAATGTAGATTCGCACTGAATTCCTATACTGACCCCCATTACTTTTCAACCCTGAAGGGGAAAAAATTAGTACATTCAGCATATATTTTTTATTTTTTTTCAACTCTAGTTTTGATCCATCTACCAAAAAATATTTATTACAAACATTATCTGCCAATCAGAAGAGCATATAACTTCAGTGTTATACAGAAAGCTCTCCCCTAAATGGGCGGTCCCTGATGACGTATATTTATTTACTGAATTTACCCCTATAAGGGACTTTTTTACTTCTTTTCCAACTTTTTTTGTAATAAACATGTAATGTATCCAATTTTCAAGTTCCAGTTTCAATACAACCTTCATAAATGCTGAATTTGTAAAGATAGAGCAAAATTTATACTACAGCCCATACTGCGGCCAATGTATATTTGGTATATAAAGTTGCGCATTGACTGTTTTTAAAAGAATGGTGTAAAATACTATGTTTAATAAATATGAATTGTTTTCTGTGTTTGCTTTGACAAGTATTGCAAGTACATCTAGAAACTAAAGTCTTGGTGTACTCTTAGTTAGTTTTTTCCTTATATGGAAGTTTTTGGTTAAATACCATGAAAAGACCACAAAAAGACTTTTCAAAGGCTTTTTTAAGCAGTTTCATACCAAATAAAACAACAATTATGTTTCATTATACTAAATCTGTGTTTTAATTACTTGTAAATTTCACAAAATGTCATTGACAATCACTCTGCAGAAATTCCTGTTACCCCAACATCAGGAAGGGTTCTTCGCCAAAACTAGACAGCTAGAACTGAAGTAGAAAAAAGTGCCAAATATAAAAAAATAAGATTAGGTATGACCAAACTTTACATTTGGGAGATTGAAGTAACAATTTAGAATATTTAAAAGCAAATTATTTAACATAAAAATCCAATTACAAACATTTCAACACTTGCTTCATGGATGAAGGACCTGTAATCATGAAAACTTGTCTAGTATATTCTTTCAATAAAGAAACGCAAGGCGTTGTGTAAAAATAAATGAATACCTTCATGCGGTCAGATTATTCGAGTGTTAAAATACTAGAAAAGTGCTTATTTACCACTTGTTCTACAACTTAACATGGGGAACACAGCTAAAAAAAAACACTATGTCAAAGGGAGGTAATCCATTTTTTTTCATATGATTTTATACATTATGAGGAGAAATATGTGCAAAATGTGATGTAAATGGGGAGAATATTTATGCCTTTCATTGATATCATAACTCTCAAGTGTAATTTCTATTATTTCTTTCAATCTGGACACAAAAACTGATTTTTACAATATACTTCATGCTTCTCTCACAGTACACTGAGTGCATCCTGGATAGCCACAGTTAAAGATAGAAATTTGTGTAAAAAACAGCTTTAAATGGTTCCAAAATCCTTCCATTACATTAACATTTACAGGAAATGAGTTTTGTGATTATTGTGTGGCCTTGGACAAGTATAGTGAAAAAGTGCATATTTTCCTATAGGGGTAAATTCAGTAAAAAATCTCCCATTGACTTTAATGCTAATCTATGTGTGGAAATAAATTTATACCTGATTTACCTTTAGAAATTAAAATCTTTCATATATCATTCATGAAAGTACAAATGTAGCCCTATCTTTTGCAACAATAAAAACATAGGGTCATGCGGCATTTTTTGGGCATTCACATGGCCTTGTTTACAAACAATGTAGATTCGCACTGAATTCCTATACTGACCCCCATTACTTTTCAACCCTGAAGGGGAAAAAATTAGTACATTCAGCATATATTTTTTATTTTTTTTCAACTCTAGTTTTGATCCATCTACCAAAAAATATTTATTACAAACATTATCTGCCAATCAGAAGAGCATATAACTTCAGTGTTATACAGAAAGCTCTCCCCTAAATGGGCGGTCCCTGATGACGTATATTTATTTACTGAATTTACCCCTATAAGGGACTTTTTTACTTCTTTTCCAACTTTTTTTGTAATAAACATGTAATGTATCCAATTTTCAAGTTCCAGTTTCAATACAACCTTCATAAATGCTGAATTTGTAAAGATAGAGCAAAATTTATACTACAGCCCATACTGCGGCCAATGTATATTTGGTATATAAAGTTGCGCATTGACTGTTTTTAAAAGAATGGTGTAAAATACTATGTTTAATAAATATGAATTGTTTTCTGTGTTTGCTTTGACAAGTATTGCAAGTACATCTAGAAACTAAAGTCTTGGTGTACTCTTAGTTAGTTTTTTCCTTATATGGAAGTTTTTGGTTAAATACCATGAAAAGACCACAAAAAGACTTTTCAAAGGCTTTTTTAAGCAGTTTCATACCAAATAAAACAACAATTATGTTACATTATACTAAATCTGTGTTTTAATTACTTGTAAATTTCACAAAATGTCATTGACAATCACTCTGCAGAAATTCCTGTTACCCCAACATCAGGAAGGGTTCTTCGCCAAAACTAGACAGCTAGAACTGAAGTAGAAAAAAGTGCCAAATATAAAAAAATAAGATTAGGTATGACCAAACTTTACATTTGGGAGATTGAAGTAACAATTTAGAATATTTAAAAGCAAATTATTTAACATAAAAATCCAATTACAAACATTTCAACACTTGCTTCATGGATGAAGGACCTGTAATCATGAAAACTTGTCTAGTATATTCTTTCAATAAAGAAACGCAAGGCGTTGTGTAAAAATAAATGAATACCTTCATGCGGTCAGATTATTCGAGTGTTAAAATACTAGAAAAGTGCTTAATTACCACTTGTTCTACAACTTAACATGGGGAACACAGCTAAAAAAAAACACTATGTCAAAGGGAGGTAATCCATTTTTTTTCATATGATTTTATACATTATGAGGAGAAATATGTGCAAAATGTGATGTAAATGGGGAGAATATTTATGCCTTTCATTGATATCATAACTCTCAAGTGTAATTTCTATTATTTCTTTCAATCTGGACACAAAAACTGATTTTTACAATATACTTCATGCTTCTCTCACAGTACACTGAGTGCATCCTGGATAGCCACAGTTAAAGATAGAAATTTGTGTAAAAAACAGCTTTAAATGGTTCCAAAATCCTTCCATTACATTAACATTTACAGGAAATGAGTTTTGTGATTATTGTGTGGCCTTGGACAAGTATAGTGAAAAAGTGCATATTTTCCTATAGGGGTAAATTCAGTAAAAAATCTCCCATTGACTTTAATGCTAATCTATGTGTGGAAATAAATTTATACCTGATTTACCTTTAGAAATTAAAATCTTTCATATATCATTCATGAAAGTACAAATGTAGCCCTATCTTTTGCAACAATAAAAACATAGGGTCATGCGGCATTTTTTGGGCATTCACATGGCCTTGTTTACAAACAATGTAGATTCGCACTGAATTCCTATACTGACCCCCATTACTTTTCAACCCTGAAGGGGAAAAAATTAGTACATTCAGCATATATTTTTTATTTTTTTTCAACTCTAGTTTTGATCCATCTACCAAAAAATATTTATTACAAACATTATCTGCCAATCAGAAGAGCATATAACTTCAGTGTTATACAGAAAGCTCTCCCCTAAATGGGCGGTCCCTGATGACGTATATTTATTTACTGAATTTACCCCTATAAGGGACTTTTTTACTTCTTTTCCAACTTTTTTTGTAATAAACATGTAATGTATCCAATTTTCAAGTTCCAGTTTCAATACAACCTTCATAAATGCTGAATTTGTAAAGATAGAGCAAAATTTATACTACAGCCCATACTGCGGCCAATGTATATTTGGTATATAAAGTTGCGCATTGACTGTTTTTAAAAGAATGGTGTAAAATACTATGTTTAATAAATATGAATTGTTTTCTGTGTTTGCTTTGACAAGTATTGCAAGTACATCTAGAAACTAAAGTCTTGGTGTACTCTTAGTTAGTTTTTTCCTTATATGGAAGTTTTTGGTTAAATACCATGAAAAGACCACAAAAAGACTTTTCAAAGGCTTTTTTAAGCAGTTTCATACCAAATAAAACAACAATTATGTTTCATTATACTAAATCTGTGTTTTAATTACTTGTAAATTTCACAAAATGTCATTGACAATCACTCTGCAGAAATTCCTGTTACCCCAACATCAGGAAGGGTTCTTCGCCAAAACTAGACAGCTAGAACTGAAGTAGAAAAAAGTGCCAAATATAAAAAAATAAGATTAGGTATGACCAAACTTTACATTTGGGAGATTGAAGTAACAATTTAGAATATTTAAAAGCAAATTATTTAACATAAAAATCCAATTACAAACATTTCAACACTTGCTTCATGGATGAAGGACCTGTAATCATGAAAACTTGTCTAGTATATTCTTTCAATAAAGAAACGCAAGGCGTTGTGTAAAAATAAATGAATACCTTCATGCGGTCAGATTATTCGAGTGTTAAAATACTAGAAAAGTGCTTATTTACCACTTGTTCTACAACTTAACATGGGGAACACAGCTAAAAAAAAACACTATGTCAAAGGGAGGTAATCCATTTTTTTTCATATGATTTTATACATTATGAGGAGAAATATGTGCAAAATGTGATGTAAATGGGGAGAATATTTATGCCTTTCATTGATATCATAACTCTCAAGTGTAATTTCTATTATTTCTTTCAATCTGGACACAAAAACTGATTTTTACAATATACTTCATGCTTCTCTCACAGTACACTGAGTGCATCCTGGACAGCCACAGTTAAAGATAGAAATTTGTGTAAAAAACAGCTTTAAATGGTTCCAAAATCCTTCCATTACATTAACATTTACAGGAAATGAGTTTTGTGATTATTGTGTGGCCTTGGACAAGTATAGTGAAAAAGTGCATATTTTCCTATAGGGGTAAATTCAGTAAAAAATCTCCCATTGACTTTAATGCTAATCTATGTGTGGAAATAAATTTATACCTGATTTACCTTTAGAAATTAAAATCTTTCATATATCATTCATGAAAGTACAAATGTAGCCCTATCTTTTGCAACAATAAAAACATAGGGTCATGCGGCATTTTTTGGGCATTCACATGGCCTTGTTTACAAACAATGTAGATTCGCACTGAATTCCTATACTGACCCCCATTACTTTTCAACCCTGAAGGGGAAAAAATTAGTACATTCAGCATATATTTTTTATTTTTTTTCAACTCTAGTTTTGATCCATCTACCAAAAAATATTTATTACAAACATTATCTGCCAATCAGAAGAGCATATAACTTCAGTGTTATACAGAAAGCTCTCCCCTAAATGGGCGGTCCCTGATGACGTATATTTATTTACTGAATTTACCCCTATAAGGGACTTTTTTACTTCTTTTCCAACTTTTTTTGTAATAAACATGTAATGTATCCAATTTTCAAGTTCCAGTTTCAATACAACCTTCATAAATGCTGAATTTGTAAAGATAGAGCAAAATTTATACTACAGCCCATACTGCGGCCAATGTATATTTGGTATATAAAGTTGCGCATTGACTGTTTTTAAAAGAATGGTGTAAAATACTATGTTTAATAAATATGAATTGTTTTCTGTGTTTGCTTTGACAAGTATTGCAAGTACATCTAGAAACTAAAGTCTTGGTGTACTCTTAGTTAGTTTTTTCCTTATATGGAAGTTTTTGGTTAAATACCATGAAAAGACCACAAAAAGACTTTTCAAAGGCTTTTTTAAGCAGTTTCATACCAAATAAAACAACAATTATGTTTCATTATACTAAATCTGTGTTTTAATTACTTGTAAATTTCACAAAATGTCATTGACAATCACTCTGCAGAAATTCCTGTTACCCCAACATCAGGAAGGGTTCTTCGCCAAAACTAGACAGCTAGAACTGAAGTAGAAAAAAGTGCCAAATATAAAAAAATAAGATTAGGTATGACCAAACTTTACATTTGGGAGATTGAAGTAACAATTTAGAATATTTAAAAGCAAATTATTTAACATAAAAATCCAATTACAAACATTTCAACACTTGCTTCATGGATGAAGGACCTGTAATCATGAAAACTTGTCTAGTATATTCTTTCAATAAAGAAACGCAAGGCGTTGTGTAAAAATAAATGAATACCTTCATGCGGTCAGATTATTCGAGTGTTAAAATACTAGAAAAGTGCTTATTTACCACTTGTTCTACAACTTAACATGGGGAACACAGCTAAAAAAAAACACTATGTCAAAGGGAGGTAATCCATTTTTTTTCATATGATTTTATACATTATGAGGAGAAATATGTGCAAAATGTGATGTAAATGGGGAGAATATTTATGCCTTTCATTGATATCATAACTCTCAAGTGTAATTTCTATTATTTCTTTCAATCTGGACACAAAAACTGATTTTTACAATATACTTCATGCTTCTCTCACAGTACACTGAGTGCATCCTGGATAGCCACAGTTAAAGATAGAAATTTGTGTAAAAAACAGCTTTAAATGGTTCCAAAATCCTTCCATTACATTAACATTTACAGGAAATGAGTTTTGTGATTATTGTGTGGCCTTGGACAAGTATAGTGAAAAAGTGCATATTTTCCTATAGGGGTAAATTCAGTAAAAAATCTCCCATTGACTTTAATGCTAATCTATGTGTGGAAATAAATTTATACCTGATTTACCTTTAGAAATTAAAATCTTTCATATATCATTCATGAAAGTACAAATGTAGCCCTATCTTTTGCAACAATAAAAACATAGGGTCATGCGGCATTTTTTGGGCATTCACATGGCCTTGTTTACAAACAATGTAGATTCGCACTGAATTCCTATACTGACCCCCATTACTTTTCAACCCTGAAGGGGAAAAAATTAGTACATTCAGCATATATTTTTTATTTTTTTTCAACTCTAGTTTTGATCCATCTACCAAAAAATATTTATTACAAACATTATCTGCCAATCAGAAGAGCATATAACTTCAGTGTTATACAGAAAGCTCTCCCCTAAATGGGCGGTCCCTGATGACGTATATTTATTTACTGAATTTACCCCTATAAGGGACTTTTTTACTTCTTTTCCAACTTTTTTTGTAATAAACATGTAATGTATCCAATTTTCAAGTTCCAGTTTCAATACAACCTTCATAAATGCTGAATTTGTAAAGATAGAGCAAAATTTATACTACAGCCCATACTGCGGCCAATGTATATTTGGTATATAAAGTTGCGCATTGACTGTTTTTAAAAGAATGGTGTAAAATACTATGTTTAATAAATATGAATTGTTTTCTGTGTTTGCTTTGACAAGTATTGCAAGTACATCTAGAAACTAAAGTCTTGGTGTACTCTTAGTTAGTTTTTTCCTTATATGGAAGTTTTTGGTTAAATACCATGAAAAGACCACAAAAAGACTTTTCAAAGGCTTTTTTAAGCAGTTTCATACCAAATAAAACAACAATTATGTTTCATTATACTAAATCTGTGTTTTAATTACTTGTAAATTTCACAAAATGTCATTGACAATCACTCTGCAGAAATTCCTGTTACCCCAACATCAGGAAGGGTTCTTCGCCAAAACTAGACAGCTAGAACTGAAGTAGAAAAAAGTGCCAAATATAAAAAAATAAGATTAGGTATGACCAAACTTTACATTTGGGAGATTGAAGTAACAATTTAGAATATTTAAAAGCAAATTATTTAACATAAAAATCCAATTACAAACATTTCAACACTTGCTTCATGGATGAAGGACCTGTAATCATGAAAACTTGTCTAGTATATTCTTTCAATAAAGAAACGCAAGGCGTTGTGTAAAAATAAATGAATACCTTCATGCGGTCAGATTATTCGAGTGTTAAAATACTAGAAAAGTGCTTATTTACCACTTGTTCTACAACTTAACATGGGGAACACAGCTAAAAAAAAACACTATGTCAAAGGGAGGTAATCCATTTTTTTTCATATGATTTTATACATTATGAGGAGAAATATGTGCAAAATGTGATGTAAATGGGGAGAATATTTATGCCTTTCATTGATATCATAACTCTCAAGTGTAATTTCTATTATTTCTTTCAATCTGGACACAAAAACTGATTTTTACAATATACTTCATGCTTCTCTCACAGTACACTGAGTGCATCCTGGATAGCCACAGTTAAAGATAGAAATTTGTGTAAAAAACAGCTTTAAATGGTTCCAAAATCCTTCCATTACATTAACATTTACAGGAAATGAGTTTTGTGATTATTGTGTGGCCTTGGACAAGTATAGTGAAAAAGTGCATATTTTCCTATAGGGGTAAATTCAGTAAAAAATCTCCCATTGACTTTAATGCTAATCTATGTGTGGAAATAAATTTATACCTGATTTACCTTTAGAAATTAAAATCTTTCATATATCATTCATGAAAGTACAAATGTAGCCCTATCTTTTGCAACAATAAAAACATAGGGTCATGCGGCATTTTTTGGGCATTCACATGGCCTTGTTTACAAACAATGTAGATTCGCACTGAATTCCTATACTGACCCCCATTACTTTTCAACCCTGAAGGGGAAAAAATTAGTACATTCAGCATATATTTTTTATTTTTTTTCAACTCTAGTTTTGATCCATCTACCAAAAAATATTTATTACAAACATTATCTGCCAATCAGAAGAGCATATAACTTCAGTGTTATACAGAAAGCTCTCCCCTAAATGGGCGGTCCCTGATGACGTATATTTATTTACTGAATTTACCCCTATAAGGGACTTTTTTACTTCTTTTCCAACTTTTTTTGTAATAAACATGTAATGTATCCAATTTTCAAGTTCCAGTTTCAATACAACCTTCATAAATGCTGAATTTGTAAAGATAGAGCAAAATTTATACTACAGCCCATACTGCGGCCAATGTATATTTGGTATATAAAGTTGCGCATTGACTGTTTTTAAAAGAATGGTGTAAAATACTATGTTTAATAAATATGAATTGTTTTCTGTGTTTGCTTTGACAAGTATTGCAAGTACATCTAGAAACTAAAGTCTTGGTGTACTCTTAGTTAGTTTTTTCCTTATATGGAAGTTTTTGGTTAAATACCATGAAAAGACCACAAAAAGACTTTTCAAAGGCTTTTTTAAGCAGTTTCATACCAAATAAAACAACAATTATGTTTCATTATACTAAATCTGTGTTTTAATTACTTGTAAATTTCACAAAATGTCATTGACAATCACTCTGCAGAAATTCCTGTTACCCCAACATCAGGAAGGGTTCTTCGCCAAAACTAGACAGCTAGAACTGAAGTAGAAAAAAGTGCCAAATATAAAAAAATAAGATTAGGTATGACCAAACTTTACATTTGGGAGATTGAAGTAACAATTTAGAATATTTAAAAGCAAATTATTTAACATAAAAATCCAATTACAAACATTTCAACACTTGCTTCATGGATGAAGGACCTGTAATCATGAAAACTTGTCTAGTATATTCTTTCAATAAAGAAACGCAAGGCGTTGTGTAAAAATAAATGAATACCTTCATGCGGTCAGATTATTCGAGTGTTAAAATACTAGAAAAGTGCTTATTTACCACTTGTTCTACAACTTAACATGGGGAACACAGCTAAAAAAAAACACTATGTCAAAGGGAGGTAATCCATTTTTTTTCATATGATTTTATACATTATGAGGAGAAATATGTGCAAAATGTGATGTAAATGGGGAGAATATTTATGCCTTTCATTGATATCATAACTCTCAAGTGTAATTTCTATTATTTCTTTCAATCTGGACACAAAAACTGATTTTTACAATATACTTCATGCTTCTCTCACAGTACACTGAGTGCATCCTGGATAGCCACAGTTAAAGATAGAAATTTGTGTAAAAAACAGCTTTAAATGGTTCCAAAATCCTTCCATTACATTAACATTTACAGGAAATGAGTTTTGTGATTATTGTGTGGCCTTGGACAAGTATAGTGAAAAAGTGCATATTTTCCTATAGGGGTAAATTCAGTAAAAAATCTCCCATTGACTTTAATGCTAATCTATGTGTGGAAATAAATTTATACCTGATTTACCTTTAGAAATTAAAATCTTTCATATATCATTCATGAAAGTACAAATGTAGCCCTATCTTTTGCAACAATAAAAACATAGGGTCATGCGGCATTTTTTGGGCATTCACATGGCCTTGTTTACAAACAATGTAGATTCGCACTGAATTCCTATACTGACCCCCATTACTTTTCAACCCTGAAGGGGAAAAAATTAGTACATTCAGCATATATTTTTTATTTTTTTTCAACTCTAGTTTTGATCCATCTACCAAAAAATATTTATTACAAACATTATCTGCCAATCAGAAGAGCATATAACTTCAGTGTTATACAGAAAGCTCTCCCCTAAATGGGCGGTCCCTGATGACGTATATTTATTTACTGAATTTACCCCTATAAGGGACTTTTTTACTTCTTTTCCAACTTTTTTTGTAATAAACATGTAATGTATCCAATTTTCAAGTTCCAGTTTCAATACAACCTTCATAAATGCTGAATTTGTAAAGATAGAGCAAAATTTATACTACAGCCCATACTGCGGCCAATGTATATTTGGTATATAAAGTTGCGCATTGACTGTTTTTAAAAGAATGGTGTAAAATACTATGTTTAATAAATATGAATTGTTTTCTGTGTTTGCTTTGACAAGTATTGCAAGTACATCTAGAAACTAAAGTCTTGGTGTACTCTTAGTTAGTTTTTTCCTTATATGGAAGTTTTTGGTTAAATACCATGAAAAGACCACAAAAAGACTTTTCAAAGGCTTTTTTAAGCAGTTTCATACCAAATAAAACAACAATTATGTTTCATTATACTAAATCTGTGTTTTAATTACTTGTAAATTTCACAAAATGTCATTGACAATCACTCTGCAGAAATTCCTGTTACCCCAACATCAGGAAGGGTTCTTCGCCAAAACTAGACAGCTAGAACTGAAGTAGAAAAAAGTGCCAAATATAAAAAAATAAGATTAGGTATGACCAAACTTTACATTTGGGAGATTGAAGTAACAATTTAGAATATTTAAAAGCAAATTATTTAACATAAAAATCCAATTACAAACATTTCAACACTTGCTTCATGGATGAAGGACCTGTAATCATGAAAACTTGTCTAGTATATTCTTTCAATAAAGAAACGCAAGGCGTTGTGTAAAAATAAATGAATACCTTCATGCGGTCAGATTATTCGAGTGTTAAAATACTAGAAAAGTGCTTATTTACCACTTGTTCTACAACTTAACATGGGGAACACAGCTAAAAAAAAACACTATGTCAAAGGGAGGTAATCCATTTTTTTTCATATGATTTTATACATTATGAGGAGAAATATGTGCAAAATGTGATGTAAATGGGGAGAATATTTATGCCTTTCATTGATATCATAACTCTCAAGTGTAATTTCTATTATTTCTTTCAATCTGGACACAAAAACTGATTTTTACAATATACTTCATGCTTCTCTCACAGTACACTGAGTGCATCCTGGATAGCCACAGTTAAAGATAGAAATTTGTGTAAAAAACAGCTTTAAATGGTTCCAAAATCCTTCCATTACATTAACATTTACAGGAAATGAGTTTTGTGATTATTGTGTGGCCTTGGACAAGTATAGTGAAAAAGTGCATATTTTCCTATAAGGGACTTTTTTACTTCTTTTCCAACTTTTTTTGTAATAAACATGTAATGTATCCAATTTTCAAGTTCCAGTTTCAATACAACCTTCATAAATGCTGAATTTGTAAAGATAGAGCAAAATTTATACTACAGCCCATACTGCGGCCAATGTATATTTGGTATATAAAGTTGCGCATTGACTGTTTTTAAAAGAATGGTGTAAAATACTATGTTTAATAAATATGAATTGTTTTCTGTGTTTGCTTTGACAAGTATTGCAAGTACATCTAGAAACTAAAGTCTTGGTGTACTCTTAGTTAGTTTTTTCCTTATATGGAAGTTTTTGGTTAAATACCATGAAAAGACCACAAAAAGACTTTTCAAAGGCTTTTTTAAGCAGTTTCATACCAAATAAAACAACAATTATGTTTCATTATACTAAATCTGTGTTTTAATTACTTGTAAATTTCACAAAATGTCATTGACAATCACTCTGCAGAAATTCCTGTTACCCCAACATCAGGAAGGGTTCTTCGCCAAAACTAGACAGCTAGAACTGAAGTAGAAAAAAGTGCCAAATATAAAAAAATAAGATTAGGTATGACCAAACTTTACATTTGGGAGATTGAAGTAACAATTTAGAATATTTAAAAGCAAATTATTTAACATAAAAATCCAATTACAAACATTTCAACACTTGCTTCATGGATGAAGGACCTGTAATCATGAAAACTTGTCTAGTATATTCTTTCAATAAAGAAACGCAAGGCGTTGTGTAAAAATAAATGAATACCTTCATGCGGTCAGATTATTCGAGTGTTAAAATACTAGAAAAGTGCTTATTTACCACTTGTTCTACAACTTAACATGGGGAACACAGCTAAAAAAAAACACTATGTCAAAGGGAGGTAATCCATTTTTTTTCATATGATTTTATACATTATGAGGAGAAATATGTGCAAAATGTGATGTAAATGGGGAGAATATTTATGCCTTTCATTGATATCATAACTCTCAAGTGTAATTTCTATTATTTCTTTCAATCTGGACACAAAAACTGATTTTTACAATATACTTCATGCTTCTCTCACAGTACACTGAGTGCATCCTGGATAGCCACAGTTAAAGATAGAAATTTGTGTAAAAAACAGCTTTAAATGGTTCCAAAATCCTTCCATTACATTAACATTTACAGGAAATGAGTTTTGTGATTATTGTGTGGCCTTGGACAAGTATAGTGAAAAAGTGCATATTTTCCTATAGGGGTAAATTCAGTAAAAAATCTCCCATTGACTTTAATGCTAATCTATGTGTGGAAATAAATTTATACCTGATTTACCTTTAGAAATTAAAATCTTTCATATATCATTCATGAAAGTACAAATGTAGCCCTATCTTTTGCAACAATAAAAACATAGGGTCATGCGGCATTTTTTGGGCATTCACATGGCCTTGTTTACAAACAATGTAGATTCGCACTGAATTCCTATACTGACCCCCATTACTTTTCAACCCTGAAGGGGAAAAAATTAGTACATTCAGCATATATTTTTTATTTTTTTTCAACTCTAGTTTTGATCCATCTACCAAAAAATATTTATTACAAACATTATCTGCCAATCAGAAGAGCATATAACTTCAGTGTTATACAGAAAGCTCTCCCCTAAATGGGCGGTCCCTGATGACGTATATTTATTTACTGAATTTACCCCTATAAGGGACTTTTTTACTTCTTTTCCAACTTTTTTTGTAATAAACATGTAATGTATCCAATTTTCAAGTTCCAGTTTCAATACAACCTTCATAAATGCTGAATTTGTAAAGATAGAGCAAAATTTATACTACAGCCCATACTGCGGCCAATGTATATTTGGTATATAAAGTTGCGCATTGACTGTTTTTAAAAGAATGGTGTAAAATACTATGTTTAATAAATATGAATTGTTTTCTGTGTTTGCTTTGACAAGTATTGCAAGTACATCTAGAAACTAAAGTCTTGGTGTACTCTTAGTTAGTTTTTTCCTTATATGGAAGTTTTTGGTTAAATACCATGAAAAGACCACAAAAAGACTTTTCAAAGGCTTTTTTAAGCAGTTTCATACCAAATAAAACAACAATTATGTTTCATTATACTAAATCTGTGTTTTAATTACTTGTAAATTTCACAAAATGTCATTGACAATCACTCTGCAGAAATTCCTGTTACCCCAACATCAGGAAGGGTTCTTCGCCAAAACTAGACAGCTAGAACTGAAGTAGAAAAAAGTGCCAAATATAAAAAAATAAGATTAGGTATGACCAAACTTTACATTTGGGAGATTGAAGTAACAATTTAGAATATTTAAAAGCAAATTATTTAACATAAAAATCCAATTACAAACATTTCAACACTTGCTTCATGGATGAAGGACCTGTAATCATGAAAACTTGTCTAGTATATTCTTTCAATAAAGAAACGCAAGGCGTTGTGTAAAAATAAATGAATACCTTCATGCGGTCAGATTATTCGAGTGTTAAAATACTAGAAAAGTGCTTATTTACCACTTGTTCTACAACTTAACATGGGGAACACAGCTAAAAAAAAACACTATGTCAAAGGGAGGTAATCCATTTTTTTTCATATGATTTTATACATTATGAGGAGAAATATGTGCAAAATGTGATGTAAATGGGGAGAATATTTATGCCTTTCATTGATATCATAACTCTCAAGTGTAATTTCTATTATTTCTTTCAATCTGGACACAAAAACTGATTTTTACAATATACTTCATGCTTCTCTCACAGTACACTGAGTGCATCCTGGATAGCCACAGTTAAAGATAGAAATTTGTGTAAAAAACAGCTTTAAATGGTTCCAAAATCCTTCCATTACATTAACATTTACAGGAAATGAGTTTTGTGATTATTGTGTGGCCTTGGACAAGTATAGTGAAAAAGTGCATATTTTCCTATAGGGGTAAATTCAGTAAAAAATCTCCCATTGACTTTAATGCTAATCTATGTGTGGAAATAAATTTATACCTGATTTACCTTTAGAAATTAAAATCTTTCATATATCATTCATGAAAGTACAAATGTAGCCCTATCTTTTGCAACAATAAAAACATAGGGTCATGCGGCATTTTTTGGGCATTCACATGGCCTTGTTTACAAACAATGTAGATTCGCACTGAATTCCTATACTGACCCCCATTACTTTTCAACCCTGAAGGGGAAAAAATTAGTACATTCAGCATATATTTTTTATTTTTTTTCAACTCTAGTTTTGATCCATCTACCAAAAAATATTTATTACAAACATTATCTGCCAATCAGAAGAGCATATAACTTCAGTGTTATACAGAAAGCTCTCCCCTAAATGGGCGGTCCCTGATGACGTATATTTATTTACTGAATTTACCCCTATAAGGGACTTTTTTACTTCTTTTCCAACTTTTTTTGTAATAAACATGTAATGTATCCAATTTTCAAGTTCCAGTTTCAATACAACCTTCATAAATGCTGAATTTGTAAAGATAGAGCAAAATTTATACTACAGCCCATACTGCGGCCAATGTATATTTGGTATATAAAGTTGCGCATTGACTGTTTTTAAAAGAATGGTGTAAAATACTATGTTTAATAAATATGAATTGTTTTCTGTGTTTGCTTTGACAAGTATTGCAAGTACATCTAGAAACTAAAGTCTTGGTGTACTCTTAGTTAGTTTTTTCCTTATATGGAAGTTTTTGGTTAAATACCATGAAAAGACCACAAAAAGACTTTTCAAAGGCTTTTTTAAGCAGTTTCATACCAAATAAAACAACAATTATGTTTCATTATACTAAATCTGTGTTTTAATTACTTGTAAATTTCACAAAATGTCATTGACAATCACTCTGCAGAAATTCCTGTTACCCCAACATCAGGAAGGGTTCTTCGCCAAAACTAGACAGCTAGAACTGAAGTAGAAAAAAGTGCCAAATATAAAAAAATAAGATTAGGTATGACCAAACTTTACATTTGGGAGATTGAAGTAACAATTTAGAATATTTAAAAGCAAATTATTTAACATAAAAATCCAATTACAAACATTTCAACACTTGCTTCATGGATGAAGGACCTGTAATCATGAAAACTTGTCTAGTATATTCTTTCAATAAAGAAACGCAAGGCGTTGTGTAAAAATAAATGAATACCTTCATGCGGTCAGATTATTCGAGTGTTAAAATACTAGAAAAGTGCTTATTTACCACTTGTTCTACAACTTAACATGGGGAACACAGCTAAAAAAAAACACTATGTCAAAGGGAGGTAATCCATTTTTTTTCATATGATTTTATACATTATGAGGAGAAATATGTGCAAAATGTGATGTAAATGGGGAGAATATTTATGCCTTTCATTGATATCATAACTCTCAAGTGTAATTTCTATTATTTCTTTCAATCTGGACACAAAAACTGATTTTTACAATATACTTCATGCTTCTCTCACAGTACACTGAGTGCATCCTGGATAGCCACAGTTAAAGATAGAAATTTGTGTAAAAAACAGCTTTAAATGGTTCCAAAATCCTTCCATTACATTAACATTTACAGGAAATGAGTTTTGTGATTATTGTGTGGCCTTGGACAAGTATAGTGAAAAAGTGCATATTTTCCTATAGGGGTAAATTCAGTAAAAAATCTCCCATTGACTTTAATGCTAATCTATGTGTGGAAATAAATTTATACCTGATTTACCTTTAGAAATTAAAATCTTTCATATATCATTCATGAAAGTACAAATGTAGCCCTATCTTTTGCAACAATAAAAACATAGGGTCATGCGGCATTTTTTGGGCATTCACATGGCCTTGTTTACAAACAATGTAGATTCGCACTGAATTCCTATACTGACCCCCATTACTTTTCAACCCTGAAGGGGAAAAAATTAGTACATTCAGCATATATTTTTTATTTTTTTTCAACTCTAGTTTTGATCCATCTACCAAAAAATATTTATTACAAACATTATCTGCCAATCAGAAGAGCATATAACTTCAGTGTTATACAGAAAGCTCTCCCCTAAATGGGCGGTCCCTGATGACGTATATTTATTTACTGAATTTACCCCTATAAGGGACTTTTTTACTTCTTTTCCAACTTTTTTTGTAATAAACATGTAATGTATCCAATTTTCAAGTTCCAGTTTCAATACAACCTTCATAAATGCTGAATTTGTAAAGATAGAGCAAAATTTATACTACAGCCCATACTGCGGCCAATGTATATTTGGTATATAAAGTTGCGCATTGACTGTTTTTAAAAGAATGGTGTAAAATACTATGTTTAATAAATATGAATTGTTTTCTGTGTTTGCTTTGACAAGTATTGCAAGTACATCTAGAAACTAAAGTCTTGGTGTACTCTTAGTTAGTTTTTTCCTTATATGGAAGTTTTTGGTTAAATACCATGAAAAGACCACAAAAAGACTTTTCAAAGGCTTTTTTAAGCAGTTTCATACCAAATAAAACAACAATTATGTTTCATTATACTAAATCTGTGTTTTAATTACTTGTAAATTTCACAAAATGTCATTGACAATCACTCTGCAGAAATTCCTGTTACCCCAACATCAGGAAGGGTTCTTCGCCAAAACTAGACAGCTAGAACTGAAGTAGAAAAAAGTGCCAAATATAAAAAAATAAGATTAGGTATGACCAAACTTTACATTTGGGAGATTGAAGTAACAATTTAGAATATTTAAAAGCAAATTATTTAACATAAAAATCCAATTACAAACATTTCAACACTTGCTTCATGGATGAAGGACCTGTAATCATGAAAACTTGTCTAGTATATTCTTTCAATAAAGAAACGCAAGGCGTTGTGTAAAAATAAATGAATACCTTCATGCGGTCAGATTATTCGAGTGTTAAAATACTAGAAAAGTGCTTATTTACCACTTGTTCTACAACTTAACATGGGGAACACAGCTAAAAAAAAACACTATGTCAAAGGGAGGTAATCCATTTTTTTTCATATGATTTTATACATTATGAGGAGAAATATGTGCAAAATGTGATGTAAATGGGGAGAATATTTATGCCTTTCATTGATATCATAACTCTCAAGTGTAATTTCTATTATTTCTTTCAATCTGGACACAAAAACTGATTTTTACAATATACTTCATGCTTCTCTCACAGTACACTGAGTGCATCCTGGATAGCCACAGTTAAAGATAGAAATTTGTGTAAAAAACAGCTTTAAATGGTTCCAAAATCCTTCCATTACATTAACATTTACAGGAAATGAGTTTTGTGATTATTGTGTGGCCTTGGACAAGTATAGTGAAAAAGTGCATATTTTCCTATAGGGGTAAATTCAGTAAAAAATCTCCCATTGACTTTAATGCTAATCTATGTGTGGAAATAAATTTATACCTGATTTACCTTTAGAAATTAAAATCTTTCATATATCATTCATGAAAGTACAAATGTAGCCCTATCTTTTGCAACAATAAAAACATAGGGTCATGCGGCATTTTTTGGGCATTCACATGGCCTTGTTTACAAACAATGTAGATTCGCACTGAATTCCTATACTGACCCCCATTACTTTTCAACCCTGAAGGGGAAAAAATTAGTACATTCAGCATATATTTTTTATTTTTTTTCAACTCTAGTTTTGATCCATCTACCAAAAAATATTTATTACAAACATTATCTGCCAATCAGAAGAGCATATAACTTCAGTGTTATACAGAAAGCTCTCCCCTAAATGGGCGGTCCCTGATGACGTATATTTATTTACTGAATTTACCCCTATAAGGGACTTTTTTACTTCTTTTCCAACTTTTTTTGTAATAAACATGTAATGTATCCAATTTTCAAGTTCCAGTTTCAATACAACCTTCATAAATGCTGAATTTGTAAAGATAGAGCAAAATTTATACTACAGCCCATACTGCGGCCAATGTATATTTGGTATATAAAGTTGCGCATTGACTGTTTTTAAAAGAATGGTGTAAAATACTATGTTTAATAAATATGAATTGTTTTCTGTGTTTGCTTTGACAAGTATTGCAAGTACATCTAGAAACTAAAGTCTTGGTGTACTCTTAGTTAGTTTTTTCCTTATATGGAAGTTTTTGGTTAAATACCATGAAAAGACCACAAAAAGACTTTTCAAAGGCTTTTTTAAGCAGTTTCATACCAAATAAAACAACAATTATGTTTCATTATACTAAATCTGTGTTTTAATTACTTGTAAATTTCACAAAATGTCATTGACAATCACTCTGCAGAAATTCCTGTTACCCCAACATCAGGAAGGGTTCTTCGCCAAAACTAGACAGCTAGAACTGAAGTAGAAAAAAGTGCCAAATATAAAAAAATAAGATTAGGTATGACCAAACTTTACATTTGGGAGATTGAAGTAACAATTTAGAATATTTAAAAGCAAATTATTTAACATAAAAATCCAATTACAAACATTTCAACACTTGCTTCATGGATGAAGGACCTGTAATCATGAAAACTTGTCTAGTATATTCTTTCAATAAAGAAACGCAAGGCGTTGTGTAAAAATAAATGAATACCTTCATGCGGTCAGATTATTCGAGTGTTAAAATACTAGAAAAGTGCTTATTTACCACTTGTTCTACAACTTAACATGGGGAACACAGCTAAAAAAAAACACTATGTCAAAGGGAGGTAATCCATTTTTTTTCATATGATTTTATACATTATGAGGAGAAATATGTGCAAAATGTGATGTAAATGGGGAGAATATTTATGCCTTTCATTGATATCATAACTCTCAAGTGTAATTTCTATTATTTCTTTCAATCTGGACACAAAAACTGATTTTTACAATATACTTCATGCTTCTCTCACAGTACACTGAGTGCATCCTGGATAGCCACAGTTAAAGATAGAAATTTGTGTAAAAAACAGCTTTAAATGGTTCCAAAATCCTTCCATTACATTAACATTTACAGGAAATGAGTTTTGTGATTATTGTGTGGCCTTGGACAAGTATAGTGAAAAAGTGCATATTTTCCTATAGGGGTAAATTCAGTAAAAAATCTCCCATTGACTTTAATGCTAATCTATGTGTGGAAATAAATTTATACCTGATTTACCTTTAGAAATTAAAATCTTTCATATATCATTCATGAAAGTACAAATGTAGCCCTATCTTTTGCAACAATAAAAACATAGGGTCATGCGGCATTTTTTGGGCATTCACATGGCCTTGTTTACAAACAATGTAGATTCGCACTGAATTCCTATACTGACCCCCATTACTTTTCAACCCTGAAGGGGAAAAAATTAGTACATTCAGCATATATTTTTTATTTTTTTTCAACTCTAGTTTTGATCCATCTACCAAAAAATATTTATTACAAACATTATCTGCCAATCAGAAGAGCATATAACTTCAGTGTTATACAGAAAGCTCTCCCCTAAATGGGCGGTCCCTGATGACGTATATTTATTTACTGAATTTACCCCTATAAGGGACTTTTTTACTTCTTTTCCAACTTTTTTTGTAATAAACATGTAATGTATCCAATTTTCAAGTTCCAGTTTCAATACAACCTTCATAAATGCTGAATTTGTAAAGATAGAGCAAAATTTATACTACAGCCCATACTGCGGCCAATGTATATTTGGTATATAAAGTTGCGCATTGACTGTTTTTAAAAGAATGGTGTAAAATACTATGTTTAATAAATATGAATTGTTTTCTGTGTTTGCTTTGACAAGTATTGCAAGTACATCTAGAAACTAAAGTCTTGGTGTACTCTTAGTTAGTTTTTTCCTTATATGGAAGTTTTTGGTTAAATACCATGAAAAGACCACAAAAAGACTTTTCAAAGGCTTTTTTAAGCAGTTTCATACCAAATAAAACAACAATTATGTTTCATTATACTAAATCTGTGTTTTAATTACTTGTAAATTTCACAAAATGTCATTGACAATCACTCTGCAGAAATTCCTGTTACCCCAACATCAGGAAGGGTTCTTCGCCAAAACTAGACAGCTAGAACTGAAGTAGAAAAAAGTGCCAAATATAAAAAAATAAGATTAGGTATGACCAAACTTTACATTTGGGAGATTGAAGTAACAATTTAGAATATTTAAAAGCAAATTATTTAACATAAAAATCCAATTACAAACATTTCAACACTTGCTTCATGGATGAAGGACCTGTAATCATGAAAACTTGTCTAGTATATTCTTTCAATAAAGAAACGCAAGGCGTTGTGTAAAAATAAATGAATACCTTCATGCGGTCAGATTATTCGAGTGTTAAAATACTAGAAAAGTGCTTATTTACCACTTGTTCTACAACTTAACATGGGGAACACAGCTAAAAAAAAACACTATGTCAAAGGGAGGTAATCCATTTTTTTTCATATGATTTTATACATTATGAGGAGAAATATGTGCAAAATGTGATGTAAATGGGGAGAATATTTATGCCTTTCATTGATATCATAACTCTCAAGTGTAATTTCTATTATTTCTTTCAATCTGGACACAAAAACTGATTTTTACAATATACTTCATGCTTCTCTCACAGTACACTGAGTGCATCCTGGATAGCCACAGTTAAAGATAGAAATTTGTGTAAAAAACAGCTTTAAATGGTTCCAAAATCCATCCATTACATTAACATTTACAGGAAATGAGTTTTGTGATTATTGTGTGGCCTTGGACAAGTATAGTGAAAAAGTGCATATTTTCCTATAGGGGTAAATTCAGTAAAAAATCTCCCATTGACTTTAATGCTAATCTATGTGTGGAAATAAATTTATACCTGATTTACCTTTAGAAATTAAAATCTTTCATATATCATTCATGAAAGTACAAATGTAGCCCTATCTTTTGCAACAATAAAAACATAGGGTCATGCGGCATTTTTTGGGCATTCACATGGCCTTGTTTACAAACAATGTAGATTCGCACTGAATTCCTATACTGACCCCCATTACTTTTCAACCCTGAAGGGGAAAAAATTAGTACATTCAGCATATATTTTTTATTTTTTTTCAACTCTAGTTTTGATCCATCTACCAAAAAATATTTATTACAAACATTATCTGCCAATCAGAAGAGCATATAACTTCAGTGTTATACAGAAAGCTCTCCCCTAAATGGGCGGTCCCTGATGACGTATATTTATTTACTGAATTTACCCCTATAAGGGACTTTTTTACTTCTTTTCCAACTTTTTTTGTAATAAACATGTAATGTATCCAATTTTCAAGTTCCAGTTTCAATACAACCTTCATAAATGCTGAATTTGTAAAGATAGAGCAAAATTTATACTACAGCCCATACTGCGGCCAATGTATATTTGGTATATAAAGTTGCGCATTGACTGTTTTTAAAAGAATGGTGTAAAATACTATGTTTAATAAATATGAATTGTTTTCTGTGTTTGCTTTGACAAGTATTGCAAGTACATCTAGAAACTAAAGTCTTGGTGTACTCTTAGTTAGTTTTTTCCTTATATGGAAGTTTTTGGTTAAATACCATGAAAAGACCACAAAAAGACTTTTCAAAGGCTTTTTTAAGCAGTTTCATACCAAATAAAACAACAATTATGTTTCATTATACTAAATCTGTGTTTTAATTACTTGTAAATTTCACAAAATGTCATTGACAATCACTCTGCAGAAATTCCTGTTACCCCAACATCAGGAAGGGTTCTTCGCCAAAACTAGACAGCTAGAACTGAAGTAGAAAAAAGTGCCAAATATAAAAAAATAAGATTAGGTATGACCAAACTTTACATTTGGGAGATTGAAGTAACAATTTAGAATATTTAAAAGCAAATTATTTAACATAAAAATCCAATTACAAACATTTCAACACTTGCTTCATGGATGAAGGACCTGTAATCATGAAAACTTGTCTAGTATATTCTTTCAATAAAGAAACGCAAGGCGTTGTGTAAAAATAAATGAATACCTTCATGCGGTCAGATTATTCGAGTGTTAAAATACTAGAAAAGTGCTTATTTACCACTTGTTCTACAACTTAACATGGGGAACACAGCTAAAAAAAAACACTATGTCAAAGGGAGGTAATCCATTTTTTTTCATATGATTTTATACATTATGAGGAGAAATATGTGCAAAATGTGATGTAAATGGGGAGAATATTTATGCCTTTCATTGATATCATAACTCTCAAGTGTAATTTCTATTATTTCTTTCAATCTGGACACAAAAACTGATTTTTACAATATACTTCATGCTTCTCTCACAGTACACTGAGTGCATCCTGGATAGCCACAGTTAAAGATAGAAATTTGTGTAAAAAACAGCTTTAAATGGTTCCAAAATCCTTCCATTACATTAACATTTACAGGAAATGAGTTTTGTGATTATTGTGTGGCCTTGGACAAGTATAGTGAAAAAGTGCATATTTTCCTATAGGGGTAAATTCAGTAAAAAATCTCCCATTGACTTTAATGCTAATCTATGTGTGGAAATAAATTTATACCTGATTTACCTTTAGAAATTAAAATCTTTCATATATCATTCATGAAAGTACAAATGTAGCCCTATCTTTTGCAACAATAAAAACATAGGGTCATGCGGCATTTTTTGGGCATTCACATGGCCTTGTTTACAAACAATGTAGATTCGCACTGAATTCCTATACTGACCCCCATTACTTTTCAACCCTGAAGGGGAAAAAATTAGTACATTCAGCATATATTTTTTATTTTTTTTCAACTCTAGTTTTGATCCATCTACCAAAAAATATTTATTACAAACATTATCTGCCAATCAGAAGAGCATATAACTTCAGTGTTATACAGAAAGCTCTCCCCTAAATGGGCGGTCCCTGATGACGTATATTTATTTACTGAATTTACCCCTATAAGGGACTTTTTTACTTCTTTTCCAACTTTTTTTGTAATAAACATGTAATGTATCCAATTTTCAAGTTCCAGTTTCAATACAACCTTCATAAATGCTGAATTTGTAAAGATAGAGCAAAATTTATACTACAGCCCATACTGCGGCCAATGTATATTTGGTATATAAAGTTGCGCATTGACTGTTTTTAAAAGAATGGTGTAAAATACTATGTTTAATAAATATGAATTGTTTTCTGTGTTTGCTTTGACAAGTATTGCAAGTACATCTAGAAACTAAAGTCTTGGTGTACTCTTAGTTAGTTTTTTCCTTATATGGAAGTTTTTGGTTAAATACCATGAAAAGACCACAAAAAGACTTTTCAAAGGCTTTTTTAAGCAGTTTCATACCAAATAAAACAACAATTATGTTTCATTATACTAAATCTGTGTTTTAATTACTTGTAAATTTCACAAAATGTCATTGACAATCACTCTGCAGAAATTCCTGTTACCCCAACATCAGGAAGGGTTCTTCGCCAAAACTAGACAGCTAGAACTGAAGTAGAAAAAAGTGCCAAATATAAAAAAATAAGATTAGGTATGACCAAACTTTACATTTGGGAGATTGAAGTAACAATTTAGAATATTTAAAAGCAAATTATTTAACATAAAAATCCAATTACAAACATTTCAACACTTGCTTCATGGATGAAGGACCTGTAATCATGAAAACTTGTCTAGTATATTCTTTCAATAAAGAAACGCAAGGCGTTGTGTAAAAATAAATGAATACCTTCATGCGGTCAGATTATTCGAGTGTTAAAATACTAGAAAAGTGCTTATTTACCACTTGTTCTACAACTTAACATGGGGAACACAGCTAAAAAAAAACACTATGTCAAAGGGAGGTAATCCATTTTTTTTCATATGATTTTATACATTATGAGGAGAAATATGTGCAAAATGTGATGTAAATGGGGAGAATATTTATGCCTTTCATTGATATCATAACTCTCAAGTGTAATTTCTATTATTTCTTTCAATCTGGACACAAAAACTGATTTTTACAATATACTTCATGCTTCTCTCACAGTACACTGAGTGCATCCTGGATAGCCACAGTTAAAGATAGAAATTTGTGTAAAAAACAGCTTTAAATGGTTCCAAAATCCTTCCATTACATTAACATTTACAGGAAATGAGTTTTGTGATTATTGTGTGGCCTTGGACAAGTATAGTGAAAAAGTGCATATTTTCCTATAGGGGTAAATTCAGTAAAAAATCTCCCATTGACTTTAATGCTAATCTATGTGTGGAAATAAATTTATACCTGATTTACCTTTAGAAATTAAAATCTTTCATATATCATTCATGAAAGTACAAATGTAGCCCTATCTTTTGCAACAATAAAAACATAGGGTCATGCGGCATTTTTTGGGCATTCACATGGCCTTGTTTACAAACAATGTAGATTCGCACTGAATTCCTATACTGACCCCCATTACTTTTCAACCCTGAAGGGGAAAAAATTAGTACATTCAGCATATATTTTTTATTTTTTTTCAACTCTAGTTTTGATCCATCTACCAAAAAATATTTATTACAAACATTATCTGCCAATCAGAAGAGCATATAACTTCAGTGTTATACAGAAAGCTCTCCCCTAAATGGGCGGTCCCTGATGACGTATATTTATTTACTGAATTTACCCCTATAAGGGACTTTTTTACTTCTTTTCCAACTTTTTTTGTAATAAACATGTAATGTATCCAATTTTCAAGTTCCAGTTTCAATACAACCTTCATAAATGCTGAATTTGTAAAGATAGAGCAAAATTTATACTACAGCCCATACTGCGGCCAATGTATATTTGGTATATAAAGTTGCGCATTGACTGTTTTTAAAAGAATGGTGTAAAATACTATGTTTAATAAATATGAATTGTTTTCTGTGTTTGCTTTGACAAGTATTGCAAGTACATCTAGAAACTAAAGTCTTGGTGTACTCTTAGTTAGTTTTTTCCTTATATGGAAGTTTTTGGTTAAATACCATGAAAAGACCACAAAAAGACTTTTCAAAGGCTTTTTTAAGCAGTTTCATACCAAATAAAACAACAATTATGTTTCATTATACTAAATCTGTGTTTTAATTACTTGTAAATTTCACAAAATGTCATTGACAATCACTCTGCAGAAATTCCTGTTACCCCAACATCAGGAAGGGTTCTTCGCCAAAACTAGACAGCTAGAACTGAAGTAGAAAAAAGTGCCAAATATAAAAAAATAAGATTAGGTATGACCAAACTTTACATTTGGGAGATTGAAGTAACAATTTAGAATATTTAAAAGCAAATTATTTAACATAAAAATCCAATTACAAACATTTCAACACTTGCTTCATGGATGAAGGACCTGTAATCATGAAAACTTGTCTAGTATATTCTTTCAATAAAGAAACGCAAGGCGTTGTGTAAAAATAAATGAATACCTTCATGCGGTCAGATTATTCGAGTGTTAAAATACTAGAAAAGTGCTTATTTACCACTTGTTCTACAACTTAACATGGGGAACACAGCTAAAAAAAAACACTATGTCAAAGGGAGGTAATCCATTTTTTTTCATATGATTTTATACATTATGAGGAGAAATATGTGCAAAATGTGATGTAAATGGGGAGAATATTTATGCCTTTCATTGATATCATAACTCTCAAGTGTAATTTCTATTATTTCTTTCAATCTGGACACAAAAACTGATTTTTACAATATACTTCATGCTTCTCTCACAGTACACTGAGTGCATCCTGGATAGCCACAGTTAAAGATAGAAATTTGTGTAAAAAACAGCTTTAAATGGTTCCAAAATCCTTCCATTACATTAACATTTACAGGAAATGAGTTTTGTGATTATTGTGTGGCCTTGGACAAGTATAGTGAAAAAGTGCATATTTTCCTATAGGGGTAAATTCAGTAAAAAATCTCCCATTGACTTTAATGCTAATCTATGTGTGGAAATAAATTTATACCTGATTTACCTTTAGAAATTAAAATCTTTCATATATCATTCATGAAAGTACAAATGTAGCCCTATCTTTTGCAACAATAAAAACATAGGGTCATGCGGCATTTTTTGGGCATTCACATGGCCTTGTTTACAAACAATGTAGATTCGCACTGAATTCCTATACTGACCCCCATTACTTTTCAACCCTGAAGGGGAAAAAATTAGTACATTCAGCATATATTTTTTATTTTTTTTCAACTCTAGTTTTGATCCATCTACCAAAAAATATTTATTACAAACATTATCTGCCAATCAGAAGAGCATATAACTTCAGTGTTATACAGAAAGCTCTCCCCTAAATGGGCGGTCCCTGATGACGTATATTTATTTACTGAATTTACCCCTATAAGGGACTTTTTTACTTCTTTTCCAACTTTTTTTGTAATAAACATGTAATGTATCCAATTTTCAAGTTCCAGTTTCAATACAACCTTCATAAATGCTGAATTTGTAAAGATAGAGCAAAATTTATACTACAGCCCATACTGCGGCCAATGTATATTTGGTATATAAAGTTGCGCATTGACTGTTTTTAAAAGAATGGTGTAAAATACTATGTTTAATAAATATGAATTGTTTTCTGTGTTTGCTTTGACAAGTATTGCAAGTACATCTAGAAACTAAAGTCTTGGTGTACTCTTAGTTAGTTTTTTCCTTATATGGAAGTTTTTGGTTAAATACCATGAAAAGACCACAAAAAGACTTTTCAAAGGCTTTTTTAAGCAGTTTCATACCAAATAAAACAACAATTATGTTTCATTATACTAAATCTGTGTTTTAATTACTTGTAAATTTCACAAAATGTCATTGACAATCACTCTGCAGAAATTCCTGTTACCCCAACATCAGGAAGGGTTCTTCGCCAAAACTAGACAGCTAGAACTGAAGTAGAAAAAAGTGCCAAATATAAAAAAATAAGATTAGGTATGACCAAACTTTACATTTGGGAGATTGAAGTAACAATTTAGAATATTTAAAAGCAAATTATTTAACATAAAAATCCAATTACAAACATTTCAACACTTGCTTCATGGATGAAGGACCTGTAATCATGAAAACTTGTCTAGTATATTCTTTCAATAAAGAAACGCAAGGCGTTGTGTAAAAATAAATGAATACCTTCATGCGGTCAGATTATTCGAGTGTTAAAATACTAGAAAAGTGCTTATTTACCACTTGTTCTACAACTTAACATGGGGAACACAGCTAAAAAAAAACACTATGTCAAAGGGAGGTAATCCATTTTTTTTCATATGATTTTATACATTATGAGGAGAAATATGTGCAAAATGTGATGTAAATGGGGAGAATATTTATGCCTTTCATTGATATCATAACTCTCAAGTGTAATTTCTATTATTTCTTTCAATCTGGACACAAAAACTGATTTTTACAATATACTTCATGCTTCTCTCACAGTACACTGAGTGCATCCTGGATAGCCACAGTTAAAGATAGAAATTTGTGTAAAAAACAGCTTTAAATGGTTCCAAAATCCTTCCATTACATTAACATTTACAGGAAATGAGTTTTGTGATTATTGTGTGGCCTTGGACAAGTATAGTGAAAAAGTGCATATTTTCCTATAGGGGTAAATTCAGTAAAAAATCTCCCATTGACTTTAATGCTAATCTATGTGTGGAAATAAATTTATACCTGATTTACCTTTAGAAATTAAAATCTTTCATATATCATTCATGAAAGTACAAATGTAGCCCTATCTTTTGCAACAATAAAAACATAGGGTCATGCGGCATTTTTTGGGCATTCACATGGCCTTGTTTACAAACAATGTAGATTCGCACTGAATTCCTATACTGACCCCCATTACTTTTCAACCCTGAAGGGGAAAAAATTAGTACATTCAGCATATATTTTTTATTTTTTTTCAACTCTAGTTTTGATCCATCTACCAAAAAATATTTATTACAAACATTATCTGCCAATCAGAAGAGCATATAACTTCAGTGTTATACAGAAAGCTCTCCCCTAAATGGGCGGTCCCTGATGACGTATATTTATTTACTGAATTTACCCCTATAAGGGACTTTTTTACTTCTTTTCCAACTTTTTTTGTAATAAACATGTAATGTATCCAATTTTCAAGTTCCAGTTTCAATACAACCTTCATAAATGCTGAATTTGTAAAGATAGAGCAAAATTTATACTACAGCCCATACTGCGGCCAATGTATATTTGGTATATAAAGTTGCGCATTGACTGTTTTTAAAAGAATGGTGTAAAATACTATGTTTAATAAATATGAATTGTTTTCTGTGTTTGCTTTGACAAGTATTGCAAGTACATCTAGAAACTAAAGTCTTGGTGTACTCTTAGTTAGTTTTTTCCTTATATGGAAGTTTTTGGTTAAATACCATGAAAAGACCACAAAAAGACTTTTCAAAGGCTTTTTTAAGCAGTTTCATACCAAATAAAACAACAATTATGTTTCATTATACTAAATCTGTGTTTTAATTACTTGTAAATTTCACAAAATGTCATTGACAATCACTCTGCAGAAATTCCTGTTACCCCAACATCAGGAAGGGTTCTTCGCCAAAACTAGACAGCTAGAACTGAAGTAGAAAAAAGTGCCAAATATAAAAAAATAAGATTAGGTATGACCAAACTTTACATTTGGGAGATTGAAGTAACAATTTAGAATATTTAAAAGCAAATTATTTAACATAAAAATCCAATTACAAACATTTCAACACTTGCTTCATGGATGAAGGACCTGTAATCATGAAAACTTGTCTAGTATATTCTTTCAATAAAGAAACGCAAGGCGTTGTGTAAAAATAAATGAATACCTTCATGCGGTCAGATTATTCGAGTGTTAAAATACTAGAAAAGTGCTTATTTACCACTTGTTCTACAACTTAACATGGGGAACACAGCTAAAAAAAAACACTATGTCAAAGGGAGGTAATCCATTTTTTTTCATATGATTTTATACATTATGAGGAGAAATATGTGCAAAATGTGATGTAAATGGGGAGAATATTTATGCCTTTCATTGATATCATAACTCTCAAGTGTAATTTCTATTATTTCTTTCAATCTGGACACAAAAACTGATTTTTACAATATACTTCATGCTTCTCTCACAGTACACTGAGTGCATCCTGGATAGCCACAGTTAAAGATAGAAATTTGTGTAAAAAACAGCTTTAAATGGTTCCAAAATCCTTCCATTACATTAACATTTACAGGAAATGAGTTTTGTGATTATTGTGTGGCCTTGGACAAGTATAGTGAAAAAGTGCATATTTTCCTATAGGGGTAAATTCAGTAAAAAATCTCCCATTGACTTTAATGCTAATCTATGTGTGGAAATAAATTTATACCTGATTTACCTTTAGAAATTAAAATCTTTCATATATCATTCATGAAAGTACAAATGTAGCCCTATCTTTTGCAACAATAAAAACATAGGGTCATGCGGCATTTTTTGGGCATTCACATGGCCTTGTTTACAAACAATGTAGATTCGCACTGAATTCCTATACTGACCCCCATTACTTTTCAACCCTGAAGGGGAAAAAATTAGTACATTCAGCATATATTTTTTATTTTTTTTCAACTCTAGTTTTGATCCATCTACCAAAAAATATTTATTACAAACATTATCTGCCAATCAGAAGAGCATATAACTTCAGTGTTATACAGAAAGCTCTCCCCTAAATGGGCGGTCCCTGATGACGTATATTTATTTACTGAATTTACCCCTATAAGGGACTTTTTTACTTCTTTTCCAACTTTTTTTGTAATAAACATGTAATGTATCCAATTTTCAAGTTCCAGTTTCAATACAACCTTCATAAATGCTGAATTTGTAAAGATAGAGCAAAATTTATACTACAGCCCATACTGCGGCCAATGTATATTTGGTATATAAAGTTGCGCATTGACTGTTTTTAAAAGAATGGTGTAAAATACTATGTTTAATAAATATGAATTGTTTTCTGTGTTTGCTTTGACAAGTATTGCAAGTACATCTAGAAACTAAAGTCTTGGTGTACTCTTAGTTAGTTTTTTCCTTATATGGAAGTTTTTGGTTAAATACCATGAAAAGACCACAAAAAGACTTTTCAAAGGCTTTTTTAAGCAGTTTCATACCAAATAAAACAACAATTATGTTTCATTATACTAAATCTGTGTTTTAATTACTTGTAAATTTCACAAAATGTCATTGACAATCACTCTGCAGAAATTCCTGTTACCCCAACATCAGGAAGGGTTCTTCGCCAAAACTAGACAGCTAGAACTGAAGTAGAAAAAAGTGCCAAATATAAAAAAATAAGATTAGGTATGACCAAACTTTACATTTGGGAGATTGAAGTAACAATTTAGAATATTTAAAAGCAAATTATTTAACATAAAAATCCAATTACAAACATTTCAACACTTGCTTCATGGATGAAGGACCTGTAATCATGAAAACTTGTCTAGTATATTCTTTCAATAAAGAAACGCAAGGCGTTGTGTAAAAATAAATGAATACCTTCATGCGGTCAGATTATTCGAGTGTTAAAATACTAGAAAAGTGCTTATTTACCACTTGTTCTACAACTTAACATGGGGAACACAGCTAAAAAAAAACACTATGTCAAAGGGAGGTAATCCATTTTTTTTCATATGATTTTATACATTATGAGGAGAAATATGTGCAAAATGTGATGTAAATGGGGAGAATATTTATGCCTTTCATTGATATCATAACTCTCAAGTGTAATTTCTATTATTTCTTTCAATCTGGACACAAAAACTGATTTTTACAATATACTTCATGCTTCTCTCACAGTACACTGAGTGCATCCTGGATAGCCACAGTTAAAGATAGAAATTTGTGTAAAAAACAGCTTTAAATGGTTCCAAAATCCTTCCATTACATTAACATTTACAGGAAATGAGTTTTGTGATTATTGTGTGGCCTTGGACAAGTATAGTGAAAAAGTGCATATTTTCCTATAGGGGTAAATTCAGTAAAAAATCTCCCATTGACTTTAATGCTAATCTATGTGTGGAAATAAATTTATACCTGATTTACCTTTAGAAATTAAAATCTTTCATATATCATTCATGAAAGTACAAATGTAGCCCTATCTTTTGCAACAATAAAAACATAGGGTCATGCGGCATTTTTTGGGCATTCACATGGCCTTGTTTACAAACAATGTAGATTCGCACTGAATTCCTATACTGACCCCCATTACTTTTCAACCCTGAAGGGGAAAAAATTAGTACATTCAGCATATATTTTTTATTTTTTTTCAACTCTAGTTTTGATCCATCTACCAAAAAATATTTATTACAAACATTATCTGCCAATCAGAAGAGCATATAACTTCAGTGTTATACAGAAAGCTCTCCCCTAAATGGGCGGTCCCTGATGACGTATATTTATTTACTGAATTTACCCCTATAAGGGACTTTTTTACTTCTTTTCCAACTTTTTTTGTAATAAACATGTAATGTATCCAATTTTCAAGTTCCAGTTTCAATACAACCTTCATAAATGCTGAATTTGTAAAGATAGAGCAAAATTTATACTACAGCCCATACTGCGGCCAATGTATATTTGGTATATAAAGTTGCGCATTGACTGTTTTTAAAAGAATGGTGTAAAATACTATGTTTAATAAATATGAATTGTTTTCTGTGTTTGCTTTGACAAGTATTGCAAGTACATCTAGAAACTAAAGTCTTGGTGTACTCTTAGTTAGTTTTTTCCTTATATGGAAGTTTTTGGTTAAATACCATGAAAAGACCACAAAAAGACTTTTCAAAGGCTTTTTTAAGCAGTTTCATACCAAATAAAACAACAATTATGTTTCATTATACTAAATCTGTGTTTTAATTACTTGTAAATTTCACAAAATGTCATTGACAATCACTCTGCAGAAATTCCTGTTACCCCAACATCAGGAAGGGTTCTTCGCCAAAACTAGACAGCTAGAACTGAAGTAGAAAAAAGTGCCAAATATAAAAAAATAAGATTAGGTATGACCAAACTTTACATTTGGGAGATTGAAGTAACAATTTAGAATATTTAAAAGCAAATTATTTAACATAAAAATCCAATTACAAACATTTCAACACTTGCTTCATGGATGAAGGACCTGTAATCATGAAAACTTGTCTAGCATATTCTTTCAATAAAGAAACGCAAGGCGTTGTGTAAAAATAAATGAATACCTTCATGCGGTCAGATTATTCGAGTGTTAAAATACTAGAAAAGTGCTTATTTACCACTTGTTCTACAACTTAACATGGGGAACACAGCTAAAAAAAAACACTATGTCAAAGGGAGGTAATCCATTTTTTTTCATATGATTTTATACATTATGAGGAGAAATATGTGCAAAATGTGATGTAAATGGGGAGAATATTTATGCCTTTCATTGATATCATAACTCTCAAGTGTAATTTCTATTATTTCTTTCAATCTGGACACAAAAACTGATTTTTACAATATACTTCATGCTTCTCTCACAGTACACTGAGTGCATCCTGGATAGCCACAGTTAAAGATAGAAATTTGTGTAAAAAACAGCTTTAAATGGTTCCAAAATCCTTCCATTACATTAACATTTACAGGAAATGAGTTTTGTGATTATTGTGTGGCCTTGGACAAGTATAGTGAAAAAGTGCATATTTTCCTATAGGGGTAAATTCAGTAAAAAATCTCCCATTGACTTTAATGCTAATCTATGTGTGGAAATAAATTTATACCTGATTTACCTTTAGAAATTAAAATCTTTCATATATCATTCATGAAAGTACAAATGTAGCCCTATCTTTTGCAACAATAAAAACATAGGGTCATGCGGCATTTTTTGGGCATTCACATGGCCTTGTTTACAAACAATGTAGATTCGCACTGAATTCCTATACTGACCCCCATTACTTTTCAACCCTGAAGGGGAAAAAATTAGTACATTCAGCATATATTTTTTATTTTTTTTCAACTCTAGTTTTGATCCATCTACCAAAAAATATTTATTACAAACATTATCTGCCAATCAGAAGAGCATATAACTTCAGTGTTATACAGAAAGCTCTCCCCTAAATGGGCGGTCCCTGATGACGTATATTTATTTACTGAATTTACCCCTATAAGGGACTTTTTTACTTCTTTTCCAACTTTTTTTGTAATAAACATGTAATGTATCCAATTTTCAAGTTCCAGTTTCAATACAACCTTCATAAATGCTGAATTTGTAAAGATAGAGCAAAATTTATACTACAGCCCATACTGCGGCCAATGTATATTTGGTATATAAAGTTGCGCATTGACTGTTTTTAAAAGAATGGTGTAAAATACTATGTTTAATAAATATGAATTGTTTTCTGTGTTTGCTTTGACAAGTATTGCAAGTACATCTAGAAACTAAAGTCTTGGTGTACTCTTAGTTAGTTTTTTCCTTATATGGAAGTTTTTGGTTAAATACCATGAAAAGACCACAAAAAGACTTTTCAAAGGCTTTTTTAAGCAGTTTCATACCAAATAAAACAACAATTATGTTTCATTATACTAAATCTGTGTTTTAATTACTTGTAAATTTCACAAAATGTCATTGACAATCACTCTGCAGAAATTCCTGTTACCCCAACATCAGGAAGGGTTCTTCGCCAAAACTAGACAGCTAGAACTGAAGTAGAAAAAAGTGCCAAATATAAAAAAATAAGATTAGGTATGACCAAACTTTACATTTGGGAGATTGAAGTAACAATTTAGAATATTTAAAAGCAAATTATTTAACATAAAAATCCAATTACAAACATTTCAACACTTGCTTCATGGATGAAGGACCTGTAATCATGAAAACTTGTCTAGTATATTCTTTCAATAAAGAAACGCAAGGCGTTGTGTAAAAATAAATGAATACCTTCATGCGGTCAGATTATTCGAGTGTTAAAATACTAGAAAAGTGCTTATTTACCACTTGTTCTACAACTTAACATGGGGAACACAGCTAAAAAAAAACACTATGTCAAAGGGAGGTAATCCATTTTTTTTCATATGATTTTATACATTATGAGGAGAAATATGTGCAAAATGTGATGTAAATGGGGAGAATATTTATGCCTTTCATTGATATCATAACTCTCAAGTGTAATTTCTATTATTTCTTTCAATCTGGACACAAAAACTGATTTTTACAATATACTTCATGCTTCTCTCACAGTACACTGAGTGCATCCTGGATAGCCACAGTTAAAGATAGAAATTTGTGTAAAAAACAGCTTTAAATGGTTCCAAAATCCTTCCATTACATTAACATTTACAGGAAATGAGTTTTGTGATTATTGTGTGGCCTTGGACAAGTATAGTGAAAAAGTGCATATTTTCCTATAGGGGTAAATTCAGTAAAAAATCTCCCATTGACTTTAATGCTAATCTATGTGTGGAAATAAATTTATACCTGATTTACCTTTAGAAATTAAAATCTTTCATATATCATTCATGAAAGTACAAATGTAGCCCTATCTTTTGCAACAATAAAAACATAGGGTCATGCGGCATTTTTTGGGCATTCACATGGCCTTGTTTACAAACAATGTAGATTCGCACTGAATTCCTATACTGACCCCCATTACTTTTCAACCCTGAAGGGGAAAAAATTAGTACATTCAGCATATATTTTTTATTTTTTTTCAACTCTAGTTTTGATCCATCTACCAAAAAATATTTATTACAAACATTATCTGCCAATCAGAAGAGCATATAACTTCAGTGTTATACAGAAAGCTCTCCCCTAAATGGGCGGTCCCTGATGACGTATATTTATTTACTGAATTTACCCCTATAAGGGACTTTTTTACTTCTTTTCCAACTTTTTTTGTAATAAACATGTAATGTATCCAATTTTCAAGTTCCAGTTTCAATACAACCTTCATAAATGCTGAATTTGTAAAGATAGAGCAAAATTTATACTACAGCCCATACTGCGGCCAATGTATATTTGGTATATAAAGTTGCGCATTGACTGTTTTTAAAAGAATGGTGTAAAATACTATGTTTAATAAATATGAATTGTTTTCTGTGTTTGCTTTGACAAGTATTGCAAGTACATCTAGAAACTAAAGTCTTGGTGTACTCTTAGTTAGTTTTTTCCTTATATGGAAGTTTTTGGTTAAATACCATGAAAAGACCACAAAAAGACTTTTCAAAGGCTTTTTTAAGCAGTTTCATACCAAATAAAACAACAATTATGTTTCATTATACTAAATCTGTGTTTTAATTACTTGTAAATTTCACAAAATGTCATTGACAATCACTCTGCAGAAATTCCTGTTACCCCAACATCAGGAAGGGTTCTTCGCCAAAACTAGACAGCTAGAACTGAAGTAGAAAAAAGTGCCAAATATAAAAAAATAAGATTAGGTATGACCAAACTTTACATTTGGGAGATTGAAGTAACAATTTAGAATATTTAAAAGCAAATTATTTAACATAAAAATCCAATTACAAACATTTCAACACTTGCTTCATGGATGAAGGACCTGTAATCATGAAAACTTGTCTAGTATATTCTTTCAATAAAGAAACGCAAGGCGTTGTGTAAAAATAAATGAATACCTTCATGCGGTCAGATTATTCGAGTGTTAAAATACTAGAAAAGTGCTTATTTACCACTTGTTCTACAACTTAACATGGGGAACACAGCTAAAAAAAAACACTATGTCAAAGGGAGGTAATCCATTTTTTTTCATATGATTTTATACATTATGAGGAGAAATATGTGCAAAATGTGATGTAAATGGGGAGAATATTTATGCCTTTCATTGATATCATAACTCTCAAGTGTAATTTCTATTATTTCTTTCAATCTGGACACAAAAACTGATTTTTACAATATACTTCATGCTTCTCTCACAGTACACTGAGTGCATCCTGGATAGCCACAGTTAAAGATAGAAATTTGTGTAAAAAACAGCTTTAAATGGTTCCAAAATCCTTCCATTACATTAACATTTACAGGAAATGAGTTTTGTGATTATTGTGTGGCCTTGGACAAGTATAGTGAAAAAGTGCATATTTTCCTATAGGGGTAAATTCAGTAAAAAATCTCCCATTGACTTTAATGCTAATCTATGTGTGGAAATAAATTTATACCTGATTTACCTTTAGAAATTAAAATCTTTCATATATCATTCATGAAAGTACAAATGTAGCCCTATCTTTTGCAACAATAAAAACATAGGGTCATGCAGCATTTTTTGGGCATTCACATGGCCTTGTTTACAAACAATGTAGATTCGCACTGAATTCCTATACTGACCCCCATTACTTTTCAACCCTGAAGGGGAAAAAATTAGTACATTCAGCATATATTTTTTATTTTTTTTCAACTCTAGTTTTGATCCATCTACCAAAAAATATTTATTACAAACATTATCTGCCAATCAGAAGAGCATATAACTTCAGTGTTATACAGAAAGCTCTCCCCTAAATGGGCGGTCCCTGATGACGTATATTTATTTACTGAATTTACCCCTATAAGGGACTTTTTTACTTCTTTTCCAACTTTTTTTGTAATAAACATGTAATGTATCCAATTTTCAAGTTCCAGTTTCAATACAACCTTCATAAATGCTGAATTTGTAAAGATAGAGCAAAATTTATACTACAGCCCATACTGCGGCCAATGTATATTTGGTATATAAAGTTGCGCATTGACTGTTTTTAAAAGAATGGTGTAAAATACTATGTTTAATAAATATGAATTGTTTTCTGTGTTTGCTTTGACAAGTATTGCAAGTACATCTAGAAACTAAAGTCTTGGTGTACTCTTAGTTAGTTTTTTCCTTATATGGAAGTTTTTGGTTAAATACCATGAAAAGACCACAAAAAGACTTTTCAAAGGCTTTTTTAAGCAGTTTCATACCAAATAAAACAACAATTATGTTTCATTATACTAAATCTGTGTTTTAATTACTTGTAAATTTCACAAAATGTCATTGACAATCACTCTGCAGAAATTCCTGTTACCCCAACATCAGGAAGGGTTCTTCGCCAAAACTAGACAGCTAGAACTGAAGTAGAAAAAAGTGCCAAATATAAAAAAATAAGATTAGGTATGACCAAACTTTACATTTGGGAGATTGAAGTAACAATTTAGAATATTTAAAAGCAAATTATTTAACATAAAAATCCAATTACAAACATTTCAACACTTGCTTCATGGATGAAGGACCTGTAATCATGAAAACTTGTCTAGTATATTCTTTCAATAAAGAAACGCAAGGCGTTGTGTAAAAATAAATGAATACCTTCATGCGGTCAGATTATTCGAGTGTTAAAATACTAGAAAAGTGCTTATTTACCACTTGTTCTACAACTTAACATGGGGAACACAGCTAAAAAAAAACACTATGTCAAAGGGAGGTAATCCATTTTTTTTCATATGATTTTATACATTATGAGGAGAAATATGTGCAAAATGTGATGTAAATGGGGAGAATATTTATGCCTTTCATTGATATCATAACTCTCAAGTGTAATTTCTATTATTTCTTTCAATCTGGACACAAAAACTGATTTTTACAATATACTTCATGCTTCTCTCACAGTACACTGAGTGCATCCTGGATAGCCACAGTTAAAGATAGAAATTTGTGTAAAAAACAGCTTTAAATGGTTCCAAAATCCTTCCATTACATTAACATTTACAGGAAATGAGTTTTGTGATTATTGTGTGGCCTTGGACAAGTATAGTGAAAAAGTGCATATTTTCCTATAGGGGTAAATTCAGTAAAAAATCTCCCATTGACTTTAATGCTAATCTATGTGTGGAAATAAATTTATACCTGATTTACCTTTAGAAATTAAAATCTTTCATATATCATTCATGAAAGTACAAATGTAGCCCTATCTTTTGCAACAATAAAAACATAGGGTCATGCGGCATTTTTTGGGCATTCACATGGCCTTGTTTACAAACAATGTAGATTCGCACTGAATTCCTATACTGACCCCCATTACTTTTCAACCCTGAAGGGGAAAAAATTAGTACATTCAGCATATATTTTTTATTTTTTTTCAACTCTAGTTTTGATCCATCTACCAAAAAATATTTATTACAAACATTATCTGCCAATCAGAAGAGCATATAACTTCAGTGTTATACAGAAAGCTCTCCCCTAAATGGGCGGTCCCTGATGACGTATATTTATTTACTGAATTTACCCCTATAAGGGACTTTTTTACTTCTTTTCCAACTTTTTTTGTAATAAACATGTAATGTATCCAATTTTCAAGTTCCAGTTTCAATACAACCTTCATAAATGCTGAATTTGTAAAGATAGAGCAAAATTTATACTACAGCCCATACTGCGGCCAATGTATATTTGGTATATAAAGTTGCGCATTGACTGTTTTTAAAAGAATGGTGTAAAATACTATGTTTAATAAATATGAATTGTTTTCTGTGTTTGCTTTGACAAGTATTGCAAGTACATCTAGAAACTAAAGTCTTGGTGTACTCTTAGTTAGTTTTTTCCTTATATGGAAGTTTTTGGTTAAATACCATGAAAAGACCACAAAAAGACTTTTCAAAGGCTTTTTTAAGCAGTTTCATACCAAATAAAACAACAATTATGTTTCATTATACTAAATCTGTGTTTTAATTACTTGTAAATTTCACAAAATGTCATTGACAATCACTCTGCAGAAATTCCTGTTACCCCAACATCAGGAAGGGTTCTTCGCCAAAACTAGACAGCTAGAACTGAAGTAGAAAAAAGTGCCAAATATAAAAAAAATAAGATTAGGTATGACCAAACTTTACATTTGGGAGATTGAAGTAACAATTTAGAATATTTAAAAGCAAATTATTTAACATAAAAATCCAATTACAAACATTTCAACACTTGCTTCATGGATGAAGGACCTGTAATCATGAAAACTTGTCTAGTATATTCTTTCAATAAAGAAACGCAAGGCGTTGTGTAAAAATAAATGAATACCTTCATGCGGTCAGATTATTCGAGTGTTAAAATACTAGAAAAGTGCTTATTTACCACTTGTTCTACAACTTAACATGGGGAACACAGCTAAAAAAAAACACTATGTCAAAGGGAGGTAATCCATTTTTTTTCATATGATTTTATACATTATGAGGAGAAATATGTGCAAAATGTGATGTAAATGGGGAGAATATTTATGCCTTTCATTGATATCATAACTCTCAAGTGTAATTTCTATTATTTCTTTCAATCTGGACACAAAAACTGATTTTTACAATATACTTCATGCTTCTCTCACAGTACACTGAGTGCATCCTGGATAGCCACAGTTAAAGATAGAAATTTGTGTAAAAAACAGCTTTAAATGGTTCCAAAATCCTTCCATTACATTAACATTTACAGGAAATGAGTTTTGTGATTATTGTGTGGCCTTGGACAAGTATAGTGAAAAAGTGCATATTTTCCTATAGGGGTAAATTCAGTAAAAAATCTCCCATTGACTTTAATGCTAATCTATGTGTGGAAATAAATTTATACCTGATTTACCTTTAGAAATTAAAATCTTTCATATATCATTCATGAAAGTACAAATGTAGCCCTATCTTTTGCAACAATAAAAACATAGGGTCATGCGGCATTTTTTGGGCATTCACATGGCCTTGTTTACAAACAATGTAGATTCGCACTGAATTCCTATACTGACCCCCATTACTTTTCAACCCTGAAGGGGAAAAAATTAGTACATTCAGCATATATTTTTTATTTTTTTTCAACTCTAGTTTTGATCCATCTACCAAAAAATATTTATTACAAACATTATCTGCCAATCAGAAGAGCATATAACTTCAGTGTTATACAGAAAGCTCTCCCCTAAATGGGCGGTCCCTGATGACGTATATTTATTTACTGAATTTACCCCTATAAGGGACTTTTTTACTTCTTTTCCAACTTTTTTTGTAATAAACATGTAATGTATCCAATTTTCAAGTTCCAGTTTCAATACAACCTTCATAAATGCTGAATTTGTAAAGATAGAGCAAAATTTATACTACAGCCCATACTGCGGCCAATGTATATTTGGTATATAAAGTTGCGCATTGACTGTTTTTAAAAGAATGGTGTAAAATACTATGTTTAATAAATATGAATTGTTTTCTGTGTTTGCTTTGACAAGTATTGCAAGTACATCTAGAAACTAAAGTCTTGGTGTACTCTTAGTTAGTTTTTTCCTTATATGGAAGTTTTTGGTTAAATACCATGAAAAGACCACAAAAAGACTTTTCAAAGGCTTTTTTAAGCAGTTTCATACCAAATAAAACAACAATTATGTTTCATTATACTAAATCTGTGTTTTAATTACTTGTAAATTTCACAAAATGTCATTGACAATCACTCTGCAGAAATTCCTGTTACCCCAACATCAGGAAGGGTTCTTCGCCAAAACTAGACAGCTAGAACTGAAGTAGAAAAAAGTGCCAAATATAAAAAAATAAGATTAGGTATGACCAAACTTTACATTTGGGAGATTGAAGTAACAATTTAGAATATTTAAAAGCAAATTATTTAACATAAAAATCCAATTACAAACATTTCAACACTTGCTTCATGGATGAAGGACCTGTAATCATGAAAACTTGTCTAGTATATTCTTTCAATAAAGAAACGCAAGGCGTTGTGTAAAAATAAATGAATACCTTCATGCGGTCAGATTATTCGAGTGTTAAAATACTAGAAAAGTGCTTATTTACCACTTGTTCTACAACTTAACATGGGGAACACAGCTAAAAAAAAACACTATGTCAAAGGGAGGTAATCCATTTTTTTTCATATGATTTTATACATTATGAGGAGAAATATGTGCAAAATGTGATGTAAATGGGGAGAATATTTATGCCTTTCATTGATATCATAACTCTCAAGTGTAATTTCTATTATTTCTTTCAATCTGGACACAAAAACTGATTTTTACAATATACTTCATGCTTCTCTCACAGTACACTGAGTGCATCCTGGATAGCCACAGTTAAAGATAGAAATTTGTGTAAAAAACAGCTTTAAATGGTTCCAAAATCCTTCCATTACATTAACATTTACAGGAAATGAGTTTTGTGATTATTGTGTGGCCTTGGACAAGTATAGTGAAAAAGTGCATATTTTCCTATAGGGGTAAATTCAGTAAAAAATCTCCCATTGACTTTAATGCTAATCTATGTGTGGAAATAAATTTATACCTGATTTACCTTTAGAAATTAAAATCTTTCATATATCATTCATGAAAGTACAAATGTAGCCCTATCTTTTGCAACAATAAAAACATAGGGTCATGCGGCATTTTTTGGGCATTCACATGGCCTTGTTTACAAACAATGTAGATTCGCACTGAATTCCTATACTGACCCCCATTACTTTTCAACCCTGAAGGGGAAAAAATTAGTACATTCAGCATATATTTTTTATTTTTTTTCAACTCTAGTTTTGATCCATCTACCAAAAAATATTTATTACAAACATTATCTGCCAATCAGAAGAGCATATAACTTCAGTGTTATACAGAAAGCTCTCCCCTAAATGGGCGGTCCCTGATGACGTATATTTATTTACTGAATTTACCCCTATAAGGGACTTTTTTACTTCTTTTCCAACTTTTTTTGTAATAAACATGTAATGTATCCAATTTTCAAGTTCCAGTTTCAATACAACCTTCATAAATGCTGAATTTGTAAAGATAGAGCAAAATTTATACTACAGCCCATACTGCGGCCAATGTATATTTGGTATATAAAGTTGCGCATTGACTGTTTTTAAAAGAATGGTGTAAAATACTATGTTTAATAAATATGAATTGTTTTCTGTGTTTGCTTTGACAAGTATTGCAAGTACATCTAGAAACTAAAGTCTTGGTGTACTCTTAGTTAGTTTTTTCCTTATATGGAAGTTTTTGGTTAAATACCATGAAAAGACCACAAAAAGACTTTTCAAAGGCTTTTTTAAGCAGTTTCATACCAAATAAAACAACAATTATGTTTCATTATACTAAATCTGTGTTTTAAATACTTGTAAATTTCACAAAATGTCATTGACAATCACTCTGCAGAAATTCCTGTTACCCCAACATCAGGAAGGGTTCTTCGCCAAAACTAGACAGCTAGAACTGAAGTAGAAAAAAGTGCCAAATATAAAAAAATAAGATTAGGTATGACCAAACTTTACATTTGGGAGATTGAAGTAACAATTTAGAATATTTAAAAGCAAATTATTTAACATAAAAATCCAATTACAAACATTTCAACACTTGCTTCATGGATGAAGGACCTGTAATCATGAAAACTTGTCTAGTATATTCTTTCAATAAAGAAACGCAAGGCGTTGTGTAAAAATAAATGAATACCTTCATGCGGTCAGATTATTCGAGTGTTAAAATACTAGAAAAGTGCTTATTTACCACTTGTTCTACAACTTAACATGGGGAACACAGCTAAAAAAAAACACTATGTCAAAGGGAGGTAATCCATTTTTTTTCATATGATTTTATACATTATGAGGAGAAATATGTGCAAAATGTGATGTAAATGGGGAGAATATTTATGCCTTTCATTGATATCATAACTCTCAAGTGTAATTTCTATTATTTCTTTCAATCTGGACACAAAAACTGATTTTTACAATATACTTCATGCTTCTCTCACAGTACACTGAGTGCATCCTGGATAGCCACAGTTAAAGATAGAAATTTGTGTAAAAAACAGCTTTAAATGGTTCCAAAATCCTTCCATTACATTAACATTTACAGGAAATGAGTTTTGTGATTATTGTGTGGCCTTGGACAAGTATAGTGAAAAAGTGCATATTTTCCTATAGGGGTAAATTCAGTAAAAAATCTCCCATTGACTTTAATGCTAATCTATGTGTGGAAATAAATTTATACCTGATTTACCTTTAGAAATTAAAATCTTTCATATATCATTCATGAAAGTACAAATGTAGCCCTATCTTTTGCAACAATAAAAACATAGGGTCATGCGGCATTTTTTGGGCATTCACATGGCCTTGTTTACAAACAATGTAGATTCGCACTGAATTCCTATACTGACCCCCATTACTTTTCAACCCTGAAGGGGAAAAAATTAGTACATTCAGCATATATTTTTTATTTTTTTTCAACTCTAGTTTTGATCCATCTACCAAAAAATATTTATTACAAACATTATCTGCCAATCAGAAGAGCATATAACTTCAGTGTTATACAGAAAGCTCTCCCCTAAATGGGCGGTCCCTGATGACGTATATTTATTTACTGAATTTACCCCTATAAGGGACTTTTTTACTTCTTTTCCAACTTTTTTTGTAATAAACATGTAATGTATCCAATTTTCAAGTTCCAGTTTCAATACAACCTTCATAAATGCTGAATTTGTAAAGATAGAGCAAAATTTATACTACAGCCCATACTGCGGCCAATGTATATTTGGTATATAAAGTTGCGCATTGACTGTTTTTAAAAGAATGGTGTAAAATACTATGTTTAATAAATATGAATTGTTTTCTGTGTTTGCTTTGACAAGTATTGCAAGTACATCTAGAAACTAAAGTCTTGGTGTACTCTTAGTTAGTTTTTTCCTTATATGGAAGTTTTTGGTTAAATACCATGAAAAGACCACAAAAAGACTTTTCAAAGGCTTTTTTAAGCAGTTTCATACCAAATAAAACAACAATTATGTTTCATTATACTAAATCTGTGTTTTAATTACTTGTAAATTTCACAAAATGTCATTGACAATCACTCTGCAGAAATTCCTGTTACCCCAACATCAGGAAGGGTTCTTCGCCAAAACTAGACAGCTAGAACTGAAGTAGAAAAAAGTGCCAAATATAAAAAAATAAGATTAGGTATGACCAAACTTTACATTTGGGAGATTGAAGTAACAATTTAGAATATTTAAAAGCAAATTATTTAACATAAAAATCCAATTACAAACATTTCAACACTTGCTTCATGGATGAAGGACCTGTAATCATGAAAACTTGTCTAGTATATTCTTTCAATAAAGAAACGCAAGGCGTTGTGTAAAAATAAATGAATACCTTCATGCGGTCAGATTATTCGAGTGTTAAAATACTAGAAAAGTGCTTATTTACCACTTGTTCTACAACTTAACATGGGGAACACAGCTAAAAAAAAACACTATGTCAAAGGGAGGTAATCCATTTTTTTTCATATGATTTTATACATTATGAGGAGAAATATGTGCAAAATGTGATGTAAATGGGGAGAATATTTATGCCTTTCATTGATATCATAACTCTCAAGTGTAATTTCTATTATTTCTTTCAATCTGGACACAAAAACTGATTTTTACAATATACTTCATGCTTCTCTCACAGTACACTGAGTGCATCCTGGATAGCCACAGTTAAAGATAGAAATTTGTGTAAAAAACAGCTTTAAATGGTTCCAAAATCCTTCCATTACATTAACATTTACAGGAAATGAGTTTTGTGATTATTGTGTGGCCTTGGACAAGTATAGTGAAAAAGTGCATATTTTCCTATAGGGGTAAATTCAGTAAAAAATCTCCCATTGACTTTAATGCTAATCTATGTGTGGAAATAAATTTATACCTGATTTACCTTTAGAAATTAAAATCTTTCATATATCATTCATGAAAGTACAAATGTAGCCCTATCTTTTGCAACAATAAAAACATAGGGTCATGCGGCATTTTTTGGGCATTCACATGGCCTTGTTTACAAACAATGTAGATTCGCACTGAATTCCTATACTGACCCCCATTACTTTTCAACCCTGAAGGGGAAAAAATTAGTACATTCAGCATATATTTTTTATTTTTTTTCAACTCTAGTTTTGATCCATCTACCAAAAAATATTTATTACAAACATTATCTGCCAATCAGAAGAGCATATAACTTCAGTGTTATACAGAAAGCTCTCCCCTAAATGGGCGGTCCCTGATGACGTATATTTATTTACTGAATTTACCCCTATAAGGGACTTTTTTACTTCTTTTCCAACTTTTTTTGTAATAAACATGTAATGTATCCAATTTTCAAGTTCCAGTTTCAATACAACCTTCATAAATGCTGAATTTGTAAAGATAGAGCAAAATTTATACTACAGCCCATACTGCGGCCAATGTATATTTGGTATATAAAGTTGCGCATTGACTGTTTTTAAAAGAATGGTGTAAAATACTATGTTTAATAAATATGAATTGTTTTCTGTGTTTGCTTTGACAAGTATTGCAAGTACATCTAGAAACTAAAGTCTTGGTGTACTCTTAGTTAGTTTTTTCCTTATATGGAAGTTTTTGGTTAAATACCATGAAAAGACCACAAAAAGACTTTTCAAAGGCTTTTTTAAGCAGTTTCATACCAAATAAAACAACAATTATGTTTCATTATACTAAATCTGTGTTTTAATTACTTGTAAATTTCACAAAATGTCATTGACAATCACTCTGCAGAAATTCCTGTTACCCCAACATCAGGAAGGGTTCTTCGCCAAAACTAGACAGCTAGAACTGAAGTAGAAAAAAGTGCCAAATATAAAAAAATAAGATTAGGTATGACCAAACTTTACATTTGGGAGATTGAAGTAACAATTTAGAATATTTAAAAGCAAATTATTTAACATAAAAATCCAATTACAAACATTTCAACACTTGCTTCATGGATGAAGGACCTGTAATCATGAAAACTTGTCTAGTATATTCTTTCAATAAAGAAACGCAAGGCGTTGTGTAAAAATAAATGAATACCTTCATGCGGTCAGATTATTCGAGTGTTAAAATACTAGAAAAGTGCTTATTTACCACTTGTTCTACAACTTAACATGGGGAACACAGCTAAAAAAAAACACTATGTCAAAGGGAGGTAATCCATTTTTTTTCATATGATTTTATACATTATGAGGAGAAATATGTGCAAAATGTGATGTAAATGGGGAGAATATTTATGCCTTTCATTGATATCATAACTCTCAAGTGTAATTTCTATTATTTCTTTCAATCTGGACACAAAAACTGATTTTTACAATATACTTCATGCTTCTCTCACAGTACACTGAGTGCATCCTGGATAGCCACAGTTAAAGATAGAAATTTGTGTAAAAAACAGCTTTAAATGGTTCCAAAATCCTTCCATTACATTAACATTTACAGGAAATGAGTTTTGTGATTATTGTGTGGCCTTGGACAAGTATAGTGAAAAAGTGCATATTTTCCTATAGGGGTAAATTCAGTAAAAAATCTCCCATTGACTTTAATGCTAATCTATGTGTGGAAATAAATTTATACCTGATTTACCTTTAGAAATTAAAATCTTTCATATATCATTCATGAAAGTACAAATGTAGCCCTATCTTTTGCAACAATAAAAACATAGGGTCATGCGGCATTTTTTGGGCATTCACATGGCCTTGTTTACAAACAATGTAGATTCGCACTGAATTCCTATACTGACCCCCATTACTTTTCAACCCTGAAGGGGAAAAAATTAGTACATTCAGCATATATTTTTTATTTTTTTTCAACTCTAGTTTTGATCCATCTACCAAAAAATATTTATTACAAACATTATCTGCCAATCAGAAGAGCATATAACTTCAGTGTTATACAGAAAGCTCTCCCCTAAATGGGCGGTCCCTGATGACGTATATTTATTTACTGAATTTACCCCTATAAGGGACTTTTTTACTTCTTTTCCAACTTTTTTTGTAATAAACATGTAATGTATCCAATTTTCAAGTTCCAGTTTCAATACAACCTTCATAAATGCTGAATTTGTAAAGATAGAGCAAAATTTATACTACAGCCCATACTGCGGCCAATGTATATTTGGTATATAAAGTTGCGCATTGACTGTTTTTAAAAGAATGGTGTAAAATACTATGTTTAATAAATATGAATTGTTTTCTGTGTTTGCTTTGACAAGTATTGCAAGTACATCTAGAAACTAAAGTCTTGGTGTACTCTTAGTTAGTTTTTTCCTTATATGGAAGTTTTTGGTTAAATACCATGAAAAGACCACAAAAAGACTTTTCAAAGGCTTTTTTAAGCAGTTTCATACCAAATAAAACAACAATTATGTTTCATTATACTAAATCTGTGTTTTAATTACTTGTAAATTTCACAAAATGTCATTGACAATCACTCTGCAGAAATTCCTGTTACCCCAACATCAGGAAGGGTTCTTCGCCAAAACTAGACAGCTAGAACTGAAGTAGAAAAAAGTGCCAAATATAAAAAAATAAGATTAGGTATGACCAAACTTTACATTTGGGAGATTGAAGTAACAATTTAGAATATTTAAAAGCAAATTATTTAACATAAAAATCCAATTACAAACATTTCAACACTTGCTTCATGGATGAAGGACCTGTAATCATGAAAACTTGTCTAGTATATTCTTTCAATAAAGAAACGCAAGGCGTTGTGTAAAAATAAATGAATACCTTCATGCGGTCAGATTATTCGAGTGTTAAAATACTAGAAAAGTGCTTATTTACCACTTGTTCTACAACTTAACATGGGGAACACAGCTAAAAAAAAACACTATGTCAAAGGGAGGTAATCCATTTTTTTTCATATGATTTTATACATTATGAGGAGAAATATGTGCAAAATGTGATGTAAATGGGGAGAATATTTATGCCTTTCATTGATATCATAACTCTCAAGTGTAATTTCTATTATTTCTTTCAATCTGGACACAAAAACTGATTTTTACAATATACTTCATGCTTCTCTCACAGTACACTGAGTGCATCCTGGATAGCCACAGTTAAAGATAGAAATTT
>NW_027268227.1:0-32640 GCF_963676685.1 Mytilus edulis
AGCGCAGTCATCCGAATAGATTTTTTTAGTTCCGGCTGAAGTTTCCTGATGGTCGACACTCTAGCGCGCGGATATGGATAAATACTAGCGATAATTTTTATTCAAAATCGAGTCGAGTAAGAATGAAATTATCACATAATAGCGATAATTGTTTGTCTCGGCTTTTGCTAATTAATTTTTATCTCAATTTTTGATTGTGTTGTCTTGCTCTTTGTTTTTATATCTAGTGATTTGTGCTTTTAAAAAAGTATATAAGAATTCATTGAATTAAAAAGAAGAAGTAAGCAGATCTGATATGAGTGCCAATGAGATTTATCTTCATCCAAGTCATAATGTATAAAAATTAACAGTTATAGGTCAACCTCCGACTTCAATACAGAGACATGGCTTACACTGAACAGCAAGCCATAACCCCCCGCCCCCCCCCAAATAAATGAAATATGTCTATAACAATACTATTAGGGAAACCAACTGTCTCATATGCATAAAAAACGAAAACCACTGAACAACAGGTTCACAAGCCCAGTAGTCAGCACTTCGGTGTTGACATAGATATCAATTATATGGTCATTTCTAAAAATTTCCTGTTCACAAAACGTTGAATTTTTCGATTAATTAAAGGATTTTTTTTTATCCCAGGAATAGATTACTGTAAATTCCGAAATTATTGCGATGTTTTATTATTGCGAAAAAATGCAGGGTAAAATTCGCAATAATTGAAACTCGCATTTTTAAATGATGTATATGAATTAAACAGGATTTTTCTCAATATCGCAAAACTTAAAATCGCATTTGAGTCTTAAATGACAAAATCGCAATAATAAATGCACGCAATAATTTCTGAATTTATTATAACCTTAGCCGTATATGACACAACGTTTTAGAAATTATGGTCCTTAATGCTCTTTAACTTTGTACTTGTTTGTCTTTATAACTTTTTTGATCTGAGCGTTATTGATGTATCTTATGTAGACGAAACGTGCGTCTGGGGTACTAAATTATAATCCTGGTACCTTTGATAAATATTCTACAAAGTGTGAAACAATAAAACTCGCAAGATAAACCAATAGTCATTTTTTACTCCTAAACTTAGATTTTAGGTATCTAGCGTGTGTGAAGCATATAAAGAATGGGTCTGACGTATTAACTTATAATTCTGGTTACTTTGATAATTTTTTTACTAAGGACAAGTGCATACAGATAAAGCTTGTCGAAACATTTTAACAGGCACTTAAATTCACACTAACCTTAAACAGAAGTATCACATTACAACATTGAAAGACACACTATAAAATATAAATTCAAACGGTTTAACTTGACCAAAAAAGAAAGATTACAAGCTAAAATATCACATCAAACAATAAAATGATTGAATGACGTCCGATTTACTCTAAGGTGCAAAATCTGAATATGTATTTGGACCATAATCTTATAATGTTATTGAGAACTGATAATTTTCTTTTGACTAGGCTGGTACGCATGTCATAAACACTGCTTCATCGGGATGAAGTAAATGAATAACATGTATGCAAAAAAAATGCAACAAAAAGAAACAGTCCACTTTCAGTTTTTAACTTAACAAGAACAATATAAAAACGGTTTAAAAAGTATTCCCTTATGATTTTTCAACATTCCCGGTAAGAGAAAAAAAGGTTTAATAAGCTATAAAACGGCAATCGTTGTAAGGAACGCTATAAAGTGTGAGTAGTTTACACTGAATAACTTTCTATTGTTTGTCATTTCAGCTCCACAACCAATGATGTATGGCCAGTATCCGCAACCAGGCGGCCCAATGTATAATCAACCACCAGCGTATCCGCCGCCTCAACGAAACTATCCACCACCACCACAAGGAAACTATCCACCGAGATACTAATAATATATCAGTTACAAGCAAACAATCAACCAAAATTCAAAGTGTTTAAAAATTCACACATTTCTTATTGTGAATTATGCGTTTAGTTCTCGCTACATTGAAGACATGATGGTGACCTTTTGCTGTTGTTTTTTCTATGGTCGGGTTGTTGTCTCTTTGACACATTCCCCATTTCCATTCTCAATTTTATTATATTCCTCATATTTAGTTATGTTATATTATAGTTCGTTTCTGTGTGTATTACATTATAACGTTGTGTCGTTTGTTTTCTCTTATTTTTGAGTGTAAATTCACATTGCGATAAGACGTGTCACGGTACTTGTCTATCCCAAATTCATGTATTTGGTTTTGATGTTATATATATTATTCTCGTGGGATTTTGTCTATGTGTGTTACATTTTAGTGTTGTAATCGTTGTTCTCCTCTTATATTTAGTGCGTTTCCCTCGGTTTTAGTTTGTTATCCCGATTTTGTTTTTTGTCCATGGATTTATGAGTTTTGAACAGCGGTATACTACTGTTGCCTTTATTTATACCCTTAATTTTGATATCTTACAGCGTGAGACTTAAATGACAAGGAAAGAATATGAAGTCAACGTATTTTGTACAATCGATAAACTTTTTAATAAAAAACTGCTGATTTAATAAATTCCATAATAAACTTAAAGTCTTCTGATTTTGAAGAAAGTTTAAACAATTTGTTTTGTATCTGTGTATCTGTGATGTATTATTTACATTTCGAAATTTTGTATTAGAACATGAAAAAAAACACTTGTGGTGAACAAACACGAAATTGACAAAGCACTAAAAATGTTGATAAACCTCGTACCATTAATTTTCTTAATTGAGGACAAATTGTGTTTGTAGTTTTTGATTTCGTTATAATGCCAAACAAAAACCAACAAAATTAACACTCAGCAATTAATAATAATCTTCGGTATATTGTAAAAGTTTTGTCGTACACATACCACTTACAACTGAAAACTGGTTAGAATGAATCGTCTTCATCATATCAGACAATATGGTAGCCTCTTGATTAAATACTTTTAAATGATTAACGTCCAATTTCTATTGGTTGTCAACATTTCAATGTTTCTTTACTTCCGAAAATCCAAAATGAGAATGTTAAGATATTTTAAGTACTTTTTTCATAAAGTCATTGTCTTATATCATAACAGCAGTATCATTTATATCTGGTTGTGTGCCAGACTATTTTTACAGCTACATGAAGATGTTATTTCAATAATTCTGTCTTTTACAATTTCTAAAAACGCCATTTATATTCTTATTTCTTTTGCTTCATTAATTTTAAATTTCATTCTTCTTGTGTGTTTGCAAATTTATTTCAGAATTATAAAAAAAGAACGGATATGGAGTATCTATCCATGACTAAAATCAGTACATGAACAGCAAAACAACCAACAAAGTAACAGTACTTATATTACTGTTCTTTATCTCACAGTAACAGTAATTTGGAAATGCATTCATGTTTGATCTTTGTACTGTCTGCCTTTTCTCTTTTGGTGCTTAGTAAGTAGCACAGTATAATTTGTTTTTATTATTAACAGATTAAAACTTTGTAAATATTTATTTACATCTTTAAATCCTAAGAGATACCATTTCAATAATGACAATCGTGTTAATGATGACAAACGTGATGCCTAACATATTCCAAAAAAGGCTTTTTCATTGACTGGTAGAAACCTTTAACTATGCACTGAAATTGTCAATGACAACAAATTTATTTGACTTTTGGTTGATATTTTTGTCACTGACGACCAAATATTATTGGATGTTTGTTCTTCCTAAGCACCAAGATGTTCGACTAAACAGTTTTCTAAAACGTTGACTTCTATTTTTTATAGTATACAATGGCCTTTAAAAGTATTGTGATACGATATAATAACATTCTGGGGTTGATTCAGATGTTGATTCTTAAAAAATCTACAGATTTATTGCAAAATCTTAGATCGCAATTACTTTTTGCAATTGTGTAGTAACATTAAGAGTTTTGATTTTACTACAATTTACATTGCTGTTCCCCATGGTATATTGTAAAATCGCCTCCACCATTTGACCAAACAGAGCTTTTCCTATAAAAATGGGAATTGTAGATATATATTTCTTATTTTGGTTTGGAATAAATGTTATTTTGTGAAGGACAATAATGATTCTATCAGAATAATACATTGAAGATGATATTATCAAAATTTTTGATAATTTTGATGTTTGTTCTGCTTAAGCACCAATATGTTCGACTAAACAGCTTTCTAAAACGCTGACTTCTATTATTTTTATAGTATATAATGGCCTTTAAAAATATTGTGATGCGATATATTAACATTCTGGGGTTGATTCAGATGTTGATTCTTAAAAAATTCTATAGATCTATTGCAAAATCTTAGATCGCAAATACTTTCTGCAATTGTGTAGTAACATTAAGAGTTTTGATTTTACTACAGTTTACACTGCTGTTCCCCATGATATAGTGTAAGATCGACTCCACCATTTAACCAAACAGAGCTTTTCCTATAAAAATGGGAATTGTTGATATAAATTTCTTGTTTTGGTTTACAATAAATATTATTTTGTGAAGGACAATAATGATTCTATCAGAATAATACATTGAAGATGATATTATCAAACTTTTTGATAATTTTGATCGACAATTATATTATTGAGTTTGGAGGATTGGTATTTCAACATAGAGTCGGTATCCAAATGCATACTAATTGTGCATCTCACTGGCTGAATTGTTTTTGAACTTGCTTGAAGCAGAATTTTGTCAGAACATTTTAATGGACAAAAGGAAAGCATTTTGCAAATTCTTGAATTTTACATTCAGATGTATAATTGATGATGTCCTACCACTGAATAACCCATATTTCAATCAGGACTTATATTTCATGTATTCCAGATAATTTGAAATTAAGGATACTACTGATAGTGACAGCTTCATACCTTGATATTCTAATCAATATTGCCACAGCGTTTTTTTTCGTTGTGATAAAATTGCTTTACTTTTTGAAGTAATTGAATAGGAACTATACGTATGGTTCCAGCTAAAAAATATCAGAAACCAGGAGAAAAGTATATAAACTTTCAAAATAGCATAAAAAAAATCCTCTCAGCTATTCCATTTTCACGGTATCAATGCGCAAACCCAATATATGCTTACCTTGCGTATGCTTGGGCATTATATAAACCGTTTTCAAAAATAACATTTTCCGGACTACGGTTTCAGTGATTTGAATTTGCTTCAACACAACTATAACAATAGCAAAACTCTTGTGAAGTTTTACGATAATCGAAAAAAAAAATACACAGAACTCTGATCTTTTGCACATAAAATGTGACATTGGACACTACTTTTTTGCATAAAAATGGGATAATCAAGTTTTATAATTCTTGGTATTCTAAATTGCGGGTTCTTTTGTTCTTTATTACCTAGTCTCATGTAATAAATTCAATCAGATATCTACTATATTTTTATCGAACTGAGCAGTCTACGTATTTATGTATATGCTAATATATAGCATAATATAATTCGTACCAACATAGTGCACACCGTTATGGTGTCTACATATTTCAGTTGATACGTTATGCTCGTGCATTTTCACACTATATGGACTTCATATACAGAAGTGTGCACTTTACACAGAAACTGATCCAACAAAGTTATGAGGAGGAAAGATTTAAAAATGAAACTAAATTTTATGGACACCATCACGAATTGGTTGATCCATACGATGTGTCTGTGTCCAAACTAACTAAGGAATTTTTACCACGTCTAAGATTGTGATTCACCATTTACGTCGTCTGGTCATAAAATTACCGACCATGACCGAATATGTCTGTTTTGCTGAGTGTGAATTCGCATTGCTATAAGACGTGTCATGGTATTTGTTTATTCAACATTCATGTATTTAGTCGTGGTGTTGCATTTGTAATTCTAATCGGATATTGTTAAATGTCTTATCGTTTTCAGTTATAATTCTATATTTTCATTTTCTATTCGTAATTAAAAGTAAAGGTAATTAATCACCAAGATCATATATACGATTTATTTGTTTTACAGACTGATTCAGAAGAAATACACACATAGCTAAACAGTACAATTAATTATCTAATTACTAACACAATTCTTAATTAATATTCGTATAGAATGAAATTCAAAACAGTGTAGCTGTGGCCATTGATTGACACATTAAAATCATCCATTGACTGGGACAATTTACGTGAACGTTTGTCTGTAACGACCACTGTTCACGACGTACCTACGATAGACATTTAAACTGTGGGGTCACTAAAGGTTTCTTAACGCCTTTAATTATAAAATAATTCGAAAAATTAATCAGGAATAACCTTTGTGTTTTGAATTATATAATTGATATAAATCAAAATATCGTGTTATTTCTGATCAATTTTTCGAATTACTCTATTTAGGTGTTGAGAACCTTTGGTTACCCCATAGTTTAAGTGTCTTTAAAAAGTACATAGTGAGCCTTGGTCGTTACATACAAACGTTAACCTAAATTGTCCCAGTCAATGGATGATTTTAATGTGTCAATCAATGGCCACAGCTACACTGTTTTGAATTTCATTCTAATTGTTATTAAAGAGGAGCGAAAGATTCCAGAGAAACAGTCAAACTCATAAATCGAAAATAAACTGATTTTTATATAGATAAGACTGTTGGTTTTCCCGTTTGAATGGTTTTACACTAGTAATATTTTGGGGTCCTTTCTGGCTTGCTGTTCGGTGTGAACCAAAACTTCGTGTTGAAGGCCGTACCTTTACCTAAAATGGTTTACTTTTATGAATTGTTACTTAGATGGAGAGTTATCGCATTGGCACTCATAGCACATCTTCCTATATCTATTGACAACGCCATGTCTAAAAATAAAAACAGACAAACAGACAAACAGACAAATAATAGTACTTACGAAACAACATAGAAAAACTAAAAATAAAAATAAAGATGTGGTATGATTGCCAATGAGACAACTTTCCACAAAAGAACAAAATGACACTGAAATTAACAACTATAGGTCACCGTATGGCCTTCAACAATGAGCAAAGGCGACACCGCATAGTCAGCTATAAAAGGCACCACAATGACAATGTAAAACAATTCAAACGAAAAATCTAACGGCCTTATTTATTTTAAAAAATGACGAAACAAGAATGTGTCCTCAGTACACGAATGCCCCACTCGCACTATCATTTTCCATGTTCAGTGGACCGTGAAATTGGGGTAAAAACTCTAATTTGGCATTAAAATTAGAAAGATCATATCATAGGGAACATGTGTACTAAGTTTGAAGTCGATTGGACTTCAACTTCATCAAAAACTACCTTGACCAAAAACTTTAACCTGGAGCGGGACAGACGGACGAACGAACGAACGAACGAACGAACGGACGGACGAACGAACGAACGGACGAACGGACGGACGGACGAACGGACGCACAGACCAGAAAACATAATGCCCCTCTACTATCGTAGGTGGGGCATAAAAACAAATATGTTAAACATAAACAAACGACAACCACTGAATAACAGGCTCCTGAGCAACATGAACCCCACCAAAAACTGGTGGTGATTATAAAAAAACAGCAAATATCATAATTACAAACCTAATCTTGATTGATATCTATTTTCTTTTGTAATTTATATTTAACGTTACTTTTTTGGCTTTGCTAGATTCTTGTGACGGTCAATCCATAATTCTATCATGCTGTTTTTGTGTACTGTCCTTAATTATTGTACGTTGTTATTCTGTTGTAAACATGTCGAAATGTACTGTTGTATTGTTTATTTATGTATTTCCTGAATGTTCTTTGTACTTTTTTCCTGTCATGAAATGTTATCATCTTAGTGGAATATTTAAAATTTCCATAAAATAATGGGGTTTGGCTAACCACAAAACCAGGTTAAACCCATCATTTTTCTTCAAATGTCTTGTATAAAGTCAGGAAAATGGCAGGAGTTATCTTATAGTTCGTTTCTATGTTTGTTGCACTCTCGTTTGGTTTTTGTTGCACTTCAATGTTTCTGTTGTTTCGTTGATTTCCTCTTATAGTTGATGTGTTCCCTCGGTTTTAGATTGTAACCTGGATCCGTTTTTTGTCAATGGTTTTATGACTTTTAAACAGCGGTATACTACTGTTGCCTTTAATAATTATCTAAAGTAAATAAATCATCATTTCATGTCTCTAGTAACTGAAATTTAGACGGATCTTTACTTAGTTTTGATATAAACTCTGAGTCATACATAAAACCTTCAGATTATTTCCCAAACTAACATTGATGTCGTTCATGATCCAATTTACAGCTTTAATCCTACCATCACAGTTTAAGTAGATCTTTCTAATACCTTTATATTTGATCATAACAAAGGCTTGAAACAGAGTACAACAAAAAATTGCAATGCGAATTTTCGAAGGCCTATCCTACCAAATAAGAAGACTTATGTTTGAAAAATGTGTAGGTGAAAGTTAAGTCAAAAGGTTCGAAAAATCAAATCCGACCGAAAAGACAATTAAAAAACTTAATGTATACCTTTTTGTAATATTAACAGTACCAATCGTATTGCAACAAATGCGCACATCGACATTTTGTCTCCTAAGTAGTGCTCGCGGGCAAAATATTTGACGGTTCAAAACTGTAAATAAACTCTGGATACCTGGATTGAAATTGTATATTTGTGCCAGACACGCGATTTAATCAATTCAATAAAATGCCTCCGTTTGTCGGATTGATGTGTTTTTTCTTTATATGATCAAAATTATTTCGGTCTGACTCAAATCGAAGTAACAAGAAGAATTTCAGCATTTTTTCAATAGAAAAATAATAATGTGTTTTTTGCATTCTGTTAAAGTGAAATATTTGGCGAAGCACGTGATCCAAGGGTATTCATTTACTTAAACATATTATATTTCTTTTAAGATTGTTTATATACTGTTGCGCATATAAAAACTTAAAGTTCAATAAACCTTTTGTTATATTTGATTATAAATTAACTAGAAGTTATGTTCAATTCAGTTTTAATAAAGAAGTAAAAGAGAAATAATATGGATCTTCTACGCCGTATTTTGTACTCTGTTTTTCTGAATTCGATACTCAGCGGTAAGTGTTCAATAACTGTTCAATAACTTTTTTTTATTAGTAATCTATTACATAACTAGAAAATGAAAATATATATAATAAGTAAAACCGCCCTTTTTTTTTGCTTCTTACGATCGTGTTAAAAAAATCTCACAAATTTCACCAGCAGTGTGTCAGTAATTTCACAAGACATATAATTTATCAATTTTGAGTATTTACGCCAAACTCATGTGAAATATAATCAGATTTCTCTTACAGACGTGTGGCGTAACTCACTCCAAAATAATTTGTGACATTAGTCATGTTAATATCATATATAGTATGTCATTCTCAGTGTTATACGTAATATTGTGCTGATCTCAATATATATTAGAATTGTGTCTTTATATTGTACATGGTCCATGTATTTCTGATATGTCAATCATTTAAAATTATCCTATAAAAGTATCATACATTTTAAATATAATATAAAACCTAGTTTCAAATCTTTTAAAGGGGCACTGGCTGTCAAATTCATGGTCACAGATTTGTTTCAAATTCTCATATTTGATTTATAACAATGTAAAACATTTATCAAAACTACCAAAAGTCCAAAAGAAACAGTTTACAGAGCATGGGGTAGAGAATATGTAGGTTCGTTTCGTGCGAATTTTAGTCCAGACGCCATCTAATTAACTATCGATTTGACCTCAAATGACCATATAAGCGATGTAAACATAAGAAAGATATGAATAGATTAAACCAACACGTGCAATTACATTTGTATAGGTCTGTTTGATTTTATTTTATAGATTAAACATATATGTTTCTCATTGTTTTTAACCGTATAAGAATGATTTTATATGGATCGAATAAGTAATCGAATGGTTTACCGTAGTTTCACTTTCATTGTTGACATTCTTTTTCTTTAAAAATAACCAGTACACGTACAATGCATGCGTTGTCAATCTCCAGCTAGGGGTTAAACTGAAGTTCACATGAATACGAATTTAATGAGGTCGACAGATTCACTTGCAAGTGAATTAGCAAATATCAATGTGTCTTCGCTTAATTTGATAAAATTGAACTATTTTGGCTGCTAAAAGCGAATTATTATTTCACTATTTCACTTTCATTATTGATTTAACAAAAAAAATCTTACTTTAAATTTTTTATATATCTCGTAGCTAGTCCCCTTTAACGTTACATGGTTTCACTAAGATTTTTTTGCTATTTTCTATTGCAAAAACAAGTAGTTAATTTTGATTTCAAAATTTGAATTTGATCAAATTTAATATTATGTCCAACAAAATGGTTGTTTTATTAATATCTAGCGGCAAAAGCATCATTCATTTTCAAAACGAGAATTTAATGAAAAAGTGTAAGATTTGCTAAATTATGTATTTTGTTTGTTTTTATAGTGATCAAGACTATAACACAATGTTGACTGCTGTTCCCCTCTTTTTGACATTTTTACCTATTATGTATGTTTGTTTGTTCAAAAAATGTTGTCAATATAACGGTATGTAATGCGACTGTTATACAAGTTAGAGGTTTAGCTATATAATAAGTTTTATAAAAATCTGGCAACCTTTGAGACGCTAACAAGATCGGACTGACGAACAGACACACGGACGTACGCCTAGAAATTCCATGTCCCCTCGCAATGCAGTGTAAAATCAATCAGGAGCAATTCTACAATTCTGTATGTTGTTCTCTGCCAATGATCTATTTTTCATGAAACTATAGTAATTATGTTTTAGAGGAAAGTCAGATGGGACTAGGAAACAACTTAAATATTTTTTTTATTCAATGAATTAATCTATCATCACATAATTATGATAACAATATATATATATTAGTAACATGATTACAGCTGAAGGACGCCTCCGGTGCGGGAATTTCGCGCTGCATTGAAGACCTGTTGGTGACCTTCTGCTGTTGTCTGTTCTATGGTCGAGTTGTTGTCTCTTTAACACATTCCCCATTTCCATTCTCAATTTTATGTATCAATAGTTTTAAAATCATCTTTGGTAATGTCATTGTAGGTTATGACATTATTAGATATTACTTAGAGTATTAAACACCAATATATATCTCTTTGACGCAAATCTATATATAAGAAATATGTAAACAAGACAGTGTGCGTGTGTGTTTGTGTGTGATAATGTTTCCGTCCCCACAACTATATCAATACAACAGTATAACAAATATTCGATATTCTATTGCAATTATTTTGTATCAATGGTTCTGATTGGATGACAGTTAGCGTAAAATTCTTTATCTCCTTGTCTGTAACTAAGGAAGCCGACATTTTGAATTGCTTAATGTATTGACATGTAATTTCTACAAAAATAAGCCATAAAACTCACATGTTGCACCTAAGAATCTTCTTTTTATCAAATTTTATTACATTTTGAAGCGGAACAGAAGCCAGAAAACGCCCACTGTTTATGTTTGACACCGGAAGCATACCTATGACGTCACCTAGTGTAGGGACCAAAGACGATAACATCTTTTCGCGGAATTTTCTTTAAAGAAGATTTTAAACTGAAATAATGATTGAAATTTAATTATGAACTTGTTTTGCATTAGAATAGAGATAACTGTTTGCATTAGAATAGAGATAACTGTTTGCATTAGAATAGAGATAACTGTTTGCATTAGAATAGAGATAACTGTTTGCATTAGAATAGAGATAACTGTTTGCATTAGAATAGAGATAACTGTTTGCATTAGAATAATTAGAATAGAGATAACTGTTTGCATTAGAATAGAGATAACTGTTTGCATTAGAATAGAGATAACTGTATTATATTAGAATAGAGATAACTGTTTGCATTAGAATAGAGATAACTGTATTGTAGTTGAAGCTTTGCGGACGTCCATCAGTAGTTTTACTGTCGCAAGTACTCAAATATTCTAAAATGTACAGTCCATAAAAACTGACAAAACCAAACGATATCAATTGAAGAAACAAGTGGAAAACTTAATATAATATGTAGAACCAAAAAGCTAAATAGAAGTTAGTTTAGTTAAAACAGTATTTTATCAAATTAAAGTTAATTGTATTGGACAACAGACGGAGACTATGTAAGCCTTCTACATAGAAGTATGATACGCTGTGTCATGATTTAAATACTTCTTTTTGTAAAAAAATAAATAATCCGAATTATGTATAAACAATTATAACAATTTATATCTATCAATCTGACATAGATAAAGATTTGATATTTTTCAGTTTTGAAGAGTATGATTTATACTGTCACTACGTCTTTTCCTACACTTATTTCCAAAAGTAGAATACATAAATTAGATTGTGAATAAACAAATACTACATTTTGTTTGGCGAACTTCAATATGTGTCAACCTGAAATAGATAAAGATTTAATATTTTTCAGTTTTGGAAGTTTATGGTGAATACTGTTACTACGTCCGTACATCCTACTATGGTTATTATTACTACGAATGTGACAGTACAGTAAGTGGGTATGTAACATTCATTTTACAGGAATTCTACAGGAATTTACAGAAATCTATTTGTCAATAACAAAACTTCGTGACCGAGATTCAAAATTATCGAACATGTAAATGGTGAATACTGCTATGTCTCCATTTACTTTTTTTTATAATTGTGATATCACATAATTTTTTTTTTTTTTTTTAATTAAAAATTAAAAGTTTATCATCTGAGAATAAACTAAAATTAAAAATAGTCTCTGAATCTGTAGCCTTAATCATTGCATGAGTTGAACAATTAAAGGGCAGGTGGTTGGGAGTTTTTCTGAAATATGTGATAACTGTACTTTTTGTTATACCTCATTTGATACACATTTTAATTTTTTTCTTAAATGTGTGAAACCCATGCAATTTTAGATATCAATTATGATAACATAAGCTTTTGAATATATTTTCTTCGAGACCGTAATTTTGTTCATTCACTAAGCTTGTTTTTAGAAATCTTACATAACTTAAGACAAATTGACCATTACAGAGAAAATAGTTACTGGATTTTTGATTAGCGTTCATAAGAAGATATATAATGTTCTTTGTAGAAGATTGATACGCTATTGATATACATGTACAATCCTTCATCTGGATCAGTATAGTGTGTTAATATATATGTGTGATTTACATATACTTCTTATATTCATTTATGTATTGATACTTTTTACTTACCGTTTTCAGTGGTTCCATAGCCGGGGCGGTAATAGGAACTATCATTTTTATAGTCATCATTGCTGTCATTATTGCTGTGTGTAAAAACCAAAATAGAACAAGGGTGACAACTATTCGTACCCCTCACACTGGAGGAACTACTGTTATCACACAACAACAGCAACAACAGCAAGGTAATCGTGATAACAGAGAAGTATTACTTGATTTTCATTTATATTTTAAAAAATCGGATTTTACTTCGATGCAAATTCTTGTTCACAAAAAAACCCAACATAAATTATTTTTAGAGATCTGCATGTATGTTTGGTATGAAAAAATGTTAAGGTTATTATTTATTCCCATCTCGAGTACCGTATATCGTGTTTTTCACGTGTGTTTAATAAACGCTTTATTCGCGGCTGTTAGTGAAAAGCGAACATTTGGCCTTGCAAATTTCCCTGCCAATACCAGCATTGATCGTTGTCTGAAAGTTACATACATTGTGTTAATTATCGAATCGTTTCTGTTGTTCAACAGATGAAAAGAATGGACCTACATAATAAAGATCTCTTTTTTCCCCCTAATCATTAATGTCCCTCTTTTTACAACACAGCAATCAGTGACATGGTATGCATTGTTAATAAGCTACGATCTGTTAATCGGTGTCATAACCCGTACATTGTACATAAAGTGAAAAAAAATGTAGGGATATTTGTTTATCCGGTAATAATCAATCAAAACCTTAAATTTGTTAGCATGTGCATAGTCTTTAGTCCTTGGAAATTCTCCAACATATGTGTATTGTTTTCAGGGCCGTAACTAGCCTCGTTTAAAAATGAGGCAAAATGTCTTCGCCGAACGAAGCGAGGCGAAAAAATTTCGGCGAGGGGTCTGGGGGCCGCTCAAGGCCCCCAGAAGCTCTGAAAAAATTACGCAAAATCCTGCATTCTGAGCATTTCCCGGACTCTTATCTTACTCTGAAATGCAATTAATATTTAGCTATTTTTTGGGACATTTAAGGACTTAGAGACTTTATCAAAAGAAACTTCAGGTACCTCTTAAGTTGACACAAGGGATTATCTTGAACTTGTCATAATGATTCTTTCATTGTTGAAGACCCTATAGCGACTATCAAGAAGAAAAACCAAAATAAATACCCTGACCATTGATTTTTATGTATTTAGTACTTTGTGTACGACTAAATCCTACTCCGGTTCAGTATTCCTTTATTTTTCTATTCAAGCCTTAAGGGTCTGAACACCACTAAATGCAAGTTTAACCTTTCAATGTAAAAGGTCATTTGGCAATACATTTCTTCAAAAAATATGATACTGGTAGATTGGTGATATCACTCTGATCTAACCCATGTCTTCTATCTAGTTTAACTTTTACATATAAAAAAGAGAGCCAGTTGTTTTGTATTCTTTAATATTATGTTTAATCCCCCATAAAGAAACAACCAATTTTTCTGTGCCCAGAAGCATTGTATCTTCTCAAAACATTTTGTCTCAAAATGTCTGGACAACGGTGAACATGCAGCATTGTTAAACCACACAACCGTTCACCCGTCATCGTAGATCTTTCCCAAGTCTTGAGTCTACGCAATGCTGAAAATGATCTTTCGCAACACACAGATGTTACAGGAAGAACCAACAACAGCTTGAAGACTGTGTGAATGTTCGGATATAAGTCAAAATCAGCTAGTTTAAGCGAATCTTTCAAACTAACGCACTCTCCAGCAGAATGCACATCAACCCTGATCCTCCATCTTTCCACTTCAGCAATAAAATCGTTCTTGTTTGACAAATCTGCTTCAAATGCGTCGCAAATTTTTGTAATGATGTCAGGGGTCAAGCTGTGCAGATGCTTTGGTATAAGATAATATCTCATCATTTGAGTTTTTAAATCGTTTGGAAATCTTCGTTGTAATTCCGATATGACATGGTCAATGAACGGAAAGAAAAGGTTAATGCGCCAATGAGACGTTGGGTCACTTTCTAAAGCTGCATTTTCTCGATGAACCTGACGCCCAACACGTCGCTTCGGTCTTAAATCTACCTCTAGCCTATCAGCAATTCTTTTAGCTCTACTGAACAACTGATTAAATTGTTCATCATTGCGTTTTTCCCCAAGTATTTGTATTAAACCGTTAGCCTCATCGAAAGCGGTCACCATATTGCAGTCAGTTTTCTGCAAAAAAAGTGTTAAAGGTTTAAGAAGGCTCAACACAAACTGAGCAACAACTATTGCTATAATAAATTCAGAATCTTCAAGAAGTCTCCTGAATCCAGCTGCATTTGTTCTGGCATCTGCCGAACTTACGGTTTCAATTTTGCTTATGGCGGAATGCACCGACTGATACTGTGCCATTAGTGAAGATACGGCATCAACTCCGGCGGTCCATCTGGTTTCACAAAGTTTGGCAACAGATTAATCCCCACCTTTTTTCAGTAGTGATACATCTATATTATCACCGTCACTGTCTACACCTTCGAGGAGCTCATTTAACAAGTCTTTATCTCCAGTAAAAGACTTCAGAATTTCTTTCCGTTTGTAAGATGCACATAGAAACCAAGTCATTTGGCCAACGGATGCCATCAGATTTCGGACCTGTCTGACATTTTTGCAGCTATCTGTGACTACTAAATTTAAATTATGCGATTTACAGTGAACATAGGGCGCGTTCGGACATTGCTCTTTTATACGTTGTTGAACACCAGAAACTACACCACTCATTACACTGGCACCGTCGTAACCTTGTCCGCGAAGATTAACCAAGTTCAATCCCCAATTCTGTAAATTCTCAAAAATTGCTTTAGATATATGTTCAGCATCAACTTGACCTGGCTCAACAAAGCCTAAGAAGTCTTCACGGATATCGTTAGTGTCGGAAACTACGTACCGCACGCATATTGATAATTGCTCTTTAACGGACACGTCTGTTGTTTCATCAGCACACACCGCGAAGAATTTACTTTTCTTGCAATTATCTATCAGGCGTTCTCTAATTTCTAACTCACAGCATTGAATAAGTTCATTTTGCACTTCGGGTGATAAATAACGCAATGATCTACTTGCCGTCTCAAGAAGCTCTTTCAAAGTAAGATCATATGTTGATTTCCAATCGATGAAAAATTGGAAATTTCCGTCCTCTTTTTTTAATTCCCTGTCCCAATTACCCCGTAAAGCAATATTTCGTTGACCAAGAACAACAATTATGTCTATGATAGAAATCAATATCGCCCTGTTTTTAGCAACCCTATTCTCATAACTTTTGCTGAGCGAATAGTAAATGTCCGGTTTACTTCCCTGACAAATTGCAATGAAATCTTTTGCTGCTTCGGCGGCATAAATGTGAGCATCACTTTCCTCGTGAATTTTCAGAGAAGAGCGTTTTACGCCTACTGCGTTCTTCCAATCACTGAATCCTTTCTTAGCAAATAACGAAGCATTATCAGAAAATATCATGCAACATTCACAATATGCGGCATCTTCCGATTATGAGTATCGGAGCCAAGTATATTGAGACTCCCATGAAGGTAAATAGCGTCTCCCTCCTTTTTGAGGATAGTATTTCACAGGTTTTGTATCAGTTTTAGAAGAAAGGAAGACTAGTTTATCTGCATCTGTCAGTTTATGCTTAAAATGTGTTGGGTCGAGAGAATCAGACGATTTACTTGAATTCTTCATAGAATCTGACGATTTACTTTCATTTGTCACAGTACATTTTACCAAACAAGTGTTGCTTGAACTAATTTCGGTCAATTCCTGGGAAGAAATTTCAGATGTTGATAGACCAGGGGGTGGATACTCGTCCTGAATTGTTCCCAATGCCACAATTTTCGGAGAGGAGTCGGATGAATCTGCAAAAGAATTCACATTTACACAACGTGAAACAATATAAGTTAAAATTATATCTTTCCTGCACATAAAAATGTATTTCTATATGTGAGTTATGCCTAGATAGAATAAATGTACCGTATGATTGAGACACGCACACTTTTTTTTAGATGTGTGTATGCTAAAAGACGAAATGCATCTCTTACTCAACTAAGATACGAGCAGGCACGGTCGATCAAGATTTGTTTTTAATTCACACCCCGTCCACTTTTGAAATTTCATTAGTCTATATACGCCAGAGTCGGAACTCGAATATATTTAACGACAACAACCAGTGTTTGCATTGTTTTCTATCTCTTTGACATAACACCCATTTTTTTATTCAAACAAACGTAAGCACTGTCATAACTGGCAACTCCGACTATGGTGTTTCGATTATTTTTTATTATTAATGCGATGCTTACACAAGCAAGCGTCAAGTTACTATACATCAAGGTTTTTGTCGTCACTAAATGATAGTTCAAAGGGATATTGGGCCAGATGAAAATTGGGCGGTATATCAGAAATGCTTGTTTTAAAAATTATTCTCTGGATTGGTTTATTTTTAAATAAACGCGTAGAAAGAACGTTTTGTACTGCCGACACCCGTTAATTTCAAAAACCAATGCAGACTGTAACCAATTTTATTTTGTTCACTAAAAATTGATGCAGGACTGAGGTTGTTGATTCATTCCAATTATAGGGACAGGGATTGATTGATTGTATTGTTGGTTGCTTAACGTCCAGTGGCAAATATTTCATGCATATTCATGACGAGAACAAGTTTATAATATATGCATAGTTAGGTCTTGTCATAATAAAGGCCATTTGGGTTGTTGGAATGATTGTCGGGGAAATTTGGACTGCCGCTGGAAAAAATTGAGGATAAATTCGAACAGGCCGGTGTGGGACTCCTATACTTACCATTGACTTCTTTTCTTTTCAAAGAACCAGTCTTCAGCCAATTTTGCAATGACATGTTCAAAAACACTTTGCTGATTTCAAACCGTTTTAAAAAATTTGCAAGGAGATGAAATATTAAAATCTGGACCTGCGCAAGCCCCGGTAATTATTGTCTTATATCACATGCATTAACAAATATTCCATACATTGCCAAACTATAATTATTAAAATCAATATCATCAACATTATAACAATTTATGACCTGTCATATATATACAGTGATCAAAGGAATATTAGACAACCGAAGCGTTAGACATTAAGAATGATTGATTGATTGCTTGGTTCTTGCTTAAAATCGCATCAGAACAACAGCGAATCAGAGTTGGTTTAAAATATTAAATTATTACAATTTAATGTAGTTTTTAAAATGAGACAAGAGGTCCTTCAATATAAGAAAACTCAAGTTGAAAAGAAAATGACCAGATCTGAATATCATCTACATATTAAATTTCAAAACTAACACTTAGTCTATAGTCACAATAGTAGCACAATAAAGAAACAAAAGTCTAGACTCTCGTCGTATAAATCAATTTCATATAAATATTTTTTTGTTTGTTTTTGAAATTTCCAGCATGAGGCATTTGCCTCAATTGCCTCAATGTAGTTACGACCCTGGTTTTTGTAGATCTTTCTAGTACTCATATTTATTTTGTACTCCATTACCTGTGTGTAAGTCAAGTTTTTAACAATACGGTACACGTTTTGTTTGTGTGAGTTGTCCCATTCAGTTATTTAATACACAGTGAAATTTTAACCTGAACCACTGGTCATCACATCGACAGAAAAAAAGCCGACGCAAAAAAAAAAACCCAAAAAAACCCAAATAAACCCCGATATATACGTTATAATTTGTTTGTCTAGTCATCTGCAAATTAATTTGTTTTTCAATCTTTCCTTGTGTTGTTATTGTGTAACATATTTTGTGTTTTGTTCATTTACAAAAGTCTACAAATTGAATTCTGAAAACACATGTTTTACAATGGCAGTGAGTAAACGTATCAAGTACCACTACAGAAAATTCAATGTGCTAAAATTTTCAAGTTTACAAGCTATAAAATCACATCGATGATCAATTAAGATATTACATATATACATGTATTAGAGACGATAATATAATTATGCTATTGAGAATTTATATACTAGGCTGACACGCTGGTCATAAACATTCCTTCATAGTGATCAAGTGAATTAAACTACATTTATGCTGGGAAAAACTGGATCGAGAGAAAAAGTGCACTTTCGAATCTATACAGAAATGAGAATATTGTGAAAACTGTAGGCAGTTTAAAATAATAATCCCTTTCGAGTCTTTGAGCATTCAAAGAAATCTCGTACAAAAATTGAACTGACCATTTTTAAAGCTTAATGAGCTTTACGACGAACGCTGGACGATTGAGTAGTAAAAAACCCAGTATATAATGGATTTATCTAATTTTTTTTGTCATTTCAGCTCCACCACCAATGATGTATGGTCAGTATCCGCAACCAGGCGGCGTTATGTATAATCAACCACCAGCGTATCCGCCGCCTCAACCAAACTATCCACCGCCACAAGGAAACTATCCACCACCGAAATACTAGCAGTTTGTCAACTACAAGCAAACTATCAACCAAAATACAAACAGTTGTATATAGTGAAAAAAATATATATTCCATGTAATTTGTTATCTTATATCCTTAATTGTATTATCAACTGATTGAGACATACATGCCTAAAAAGAATATATAATGAATTGTTTTTTTCTTTAATTAAAACCTGCTGATATAATAACTGTAAAACAAAAATTGAAATTTTGATTTTCATGATAGCTTAAAGGTATCTTTGATGTATCTGTGATGAGTTTATTAACACTCTGTGACTTCAAAAATGTCCTCAGGAAGGAAATTTTAATATTTATTCGACCTTAATAGAGTTCGACGAATAGTTACTTTATATTTCAGATTAATGAGATGCCATCGTTTTGAGCAATCAAATACATGTATCGCAAAAGAAGGAAATCAAAAATGAAATTGAAAAAAGCACTGAAAATGTTGACCATCCAGGTAATTTTTCCTGGCTTGAGGACAAATTATATGTGTTGTATTTTATTCGATTGGTTGGCCAAAACCGGATATACATTTAGTGTTTACCTTGGTCAGCATGCAAACGAAAATTGATACTCAACTATTCACAATAAATCTTGTAAAATCATTGTCATGTAAAGAACGCAAACTAAGCTATGAATTGATCGTGTTAAGCTTATTAAAAAGTAAAATCCCAAAAATACCGAACTCTGAGGAAAACACGAAAAGTCTCTAATCAAATGGGAAAATCAAAAACTCAAACACATCAAACGAATGGATGACAACTGCCATGTTCCTGAATTGGTACCATCATTTTCTGATATAGAAAATGGTGGATTAAACCTCATTTTAAATATAGTAGCTTCTTTGATTAGGTACTTAACCATTCCATCTGATACAGTCAGCAAAAATTAAATTGTCATCTTTAAAGTATATAAATTGAAAAGGGAAATAGGGTATATGTTTATTTTTATGAAATGAGTCCACGTACTTTCGTTACAGATAAAATGTGAAATCTAACTCTGGCATCTAAGTGTGATATAAGGGTACTTTTCGTTACCCTTAGACATCTCCGAATTAATTCAATAAAATACTTCCGTTTGTCGGCGAGATGGTAATGATTTGCTCAGTGCACCGATGTTTGTTTTCCGTATTCGAAAACCATATGTTTCAACATTGGTGTGAACATATAAAAAATACGATAACAAATATTTCGCTCCGACTCAGGTCCAAGGTTTTTTTTAAAGCAATCTTTCAAAAAGAAAAATAATAATGCGTATTTGCATTCTTTTAAAGTGAAATATGTGTCTAAGCAAGCGATTCAAGGGTATTAATTCACTAAAACATATCAGATATTTTTAATGAGTGTTTGTATATGTTACGCACATACAAACTTAAAGTTCAATAAACCTTTTGTGATATTTGATTTTATCTATAGTCAGTTTTTAAAGAATTTGACAAAATTACACAAACTATAATTATTTAGAAGTTAATTGCTATTTAAATTCAGACTAAAGTAAAAGAGAGAAAATATGGATCTTCTACGCCGTATTTTGTACTCTGCTCTTCTGAATTTGATATTCGGCGGTAAGTGTTCAATAACTGATGCATCGAATAATAAATAACCATTTATTAGTAATGTATATATAACATAAAAACAAAAGCATGAACATATATATATATATATATATATATATATATATATGAGACAGTTTGAGTTAAATGTAAAACCTTATACCTTATTTTAATGGCGCACTTTTGTTTTTCTACTAACAGTCGTTTTAAAATCATCTTATAATTTTGTTTTACCAACAGTGTGTCAGTAATTCCACCAGACATATGGTTTATACCTGTTGCGTATATACGCTTAATTCTTGTAAACATTTCATCAGATTTCTTTTACAGAATTGTGAACTAACTTACTATGAAAAAACTTGTGATATGAAATTCTTGATGTATTACATCAATCGCGTTTATATTATATATAACATGTCATGTCCAGCGTTATACATATTTATTATTGTGCTATCTCACATTGATATTCGTTCTCGCTATATGATAATAGTATGTCTGTGTATGGAATAAGGTCCATCTTTGTCTGATCTGTCCAATATTAAAAGTTATCTTTTAAGTTGCATTTTGAATAAAGTATCATACATTTTAAATATACTTATGGAAAAAAGTATTGCAACACCTTGATTTTTTAAACCTTGGAAAAGCAGCCTCCTTTTTGGGATAAAATTTGATAAAATATTTGTATAATAATATTGAGACATTGTTTGTGATAACATTGGCAGTAAAGTGAATTAAAAAAAATGTATGAAAAATATGTTTTTATAAACCACAATTTTGATGACAAAATGAAGTAAATTTTGTACAAAAAAATCCATTTTACAGTTTTTCTGTAACCGAACTTTACAATGTCAGACATTTCAAAAATAAATCGTAAGATGAGTGTTCACATCATGGTTATATAAAAAATACGATAACAACTATTTCGCTCCGACTCAGGTCCAAGTTTTTTTTTTAAAAGCAATCTTTAAAAAAGAAAAAATAGTAATGCGTATTTGCATTATTTTAAAGTGAAATATGTGTCTAAGCAAGCGATTTAAGGGTATTAATTCACTTAAACATATCAGATGTTTTTAATGAGTGTTTGTATAAATTCAAATATATATATTTTATTGCTAATCAAAGCGCCCACAAGGAGCAGAACAATCAACATTAATTACATACAAATGATTACAAGTGATTCAATATGATTAATTAAGACACAATGTTATATAAAAAAAAAAAAAACAACCAAACCAAACTAAAAAATATTTATTAAGACAAGTACAAGAATACAACAAGCACAATGTTTAATAATATAAGGGGGGTCACTGGGCATTTCTATATCTATATATCATTTAAGGAAACTTTCCTATATGAGAATACTTTCATATATATGTTACGCATATACAAACTTAAAGTTCAATAAACCTTTTGTGATATTTGATATTATCTATACTCAGTTTTTAAAGAACTTGACAAAATTACACAAACTATAATTATTTAGAAGTTAATTGCAATTTAAATTCAGTCTAAAGTAAAAGAGAGAAAATATGGATCTTCTACGCCGTATTTTGTACTCTGCTCTTCTGAATTTGATATTCAGCGGTAAGTGTTCAATAACTGATGCATCGAATAATCAATAACCATTTATTAGTAAGGTATATATAACATAAAAACAAAAGCATGAACATTATATATATAGGATCCTTTACTATAGATAATTTAGCTGATCTGTAACAATAACATCTTCATGCCTTATATATCATGTACTGTAGTACGCCGCTAGATTAAAACTGACGTGGAAAGGTAACACATGGCCAGCGAAAGCTCTTTTATTGAGAGCCCAGGTGGTCGTGTGGTCTAGCGGGACGGCTGCAGTGCAGGCGATTTGGTGTCACGATATCACAGTAGCATGGGTTCGAATCCCGGCGAGGGAAAAACCAAAAATTTGCGAAAGCAAATTTACAGATCTAACATTGTTGGGTTGATGTTTAGACGAGTTGTATATACATTATGTACACAGCCATGTATCACCATCATTGATGGCGATCCGATGGATACATCTGTTGTAGAGTTGTCACTGACTCAGACGTACTTATAAATATAATTATTTTCTGTGACTGTATATTACATTAATTTGTAGGATCCTTTACTATAGATAATTTAGCTGATCTGTAACAATAACATCTTCATGCCTTATATATCATGTACTGTAGTACGCCGCTAGATTAAAACTGACGTGGAAAGGTAACACATGGCCAGCGAAAGCTCTTTTATTGAGAGCCCAGGTGGTCGTGTGGTCTAGCGGGACGGCTGCAATGTAGGCGATTTGGTGTCACGATATCACAGTTACATGGGTTCGAATCCCGGCGAGGGAAAAACCAAAAATTTGCGAAAGCAAATTTACAGATCTAACATTGTTGGGTTGATGTTTAGACGAGTTGTATATACATTATGTACACAGCCATGTATCACCATCATTGATGGCGATCCGATGGATACATCTGTTGTAGAGTTGTCACTGACTCAGACGTACTTATATATATATATTATATATATATATATGAAACAGTTTGAGTTAAATGTAAAACCTTATTTTAATGGCGCACTTTTGTTTTTCTACTAACAGTCGTTTTAAAATCATCTTATAATTTTGTTTTACCAACAGTGTGTCAGTAATTCCACCAGACATAAGGTTTATACCTGTTAAAAGAGGGACGAAAGATACCAAAGGGACAGTCAAACTCATAAATCTAAAACAAACTGACAACGCCATGGCTAAAAATAAAAAAGACAAACAGAAAAACAATAGTACACACGACACAACATAGAAATCTAAAGAATAAACAACACGAACCCCACCAAAAACTAGGGGTGATCTCAGGTGCTCCGGAAGGGTAAGCAGATCCTGCTCCACATGTGGCACCCGTCGTGTTGCTTAAGTGTTAAGTATATACGCTTAATTCTTGTAAACATTTCATCAGATTTCTTTTTCAGAATTGTGGACTAACTTACTATGAAAAAACTTGCGACATGAAATTCTTGATGTATTACATCAATCGCGTTTATATTATATATAACATGTCATGTCCAGCGTTATACATATTTATTATTGTGCTATCTCACATTGATATTCGTTCTCAATATATGATAATAGTATGTCTGTGTAAAGAATAAGGTCCATCTTTGTCTGATCTGTCCAATATTTAAAGTTATCTTTTAAGTTGCATTTTGAATAAAGTATCATACATATTAAATATACTCATGGAAAAAAGTATTGCAACACCTTGATTTTTTAAACCTTGGAAAAGCAGCCTCCTTTTTGGGATAGAATTTGATAAAATATTTGTATAATAATATTGAGACATTGTTTATGATAACATTGGCAGTAAAGTGAATTAAAAAAAATGTATGAAAAATATGTTTTAATTAACCACAATTTTGATGACAAAATGAAGTAAATTTTGTACCAAAAAATCCATTTTACAATTTTTCTGTAACCGAACTTTACAATGTCAGACATTTTAAAATAAATCGTAAGATAATTGTTCACATCATGGTTATACGCCAAAGAATCAACATTTGGTGCAACCTCCATGCACACGGATAACCGCCTCTTAACGTACTCTCATGTCTGCCACCAATCGACGAATTTGTTGATGAGGTAACCGCAACCATTCCTGATGAAGGGCATTGTTTATTTCAAGAAGTGTTTGAACAGGTGGTGTCCTTTCCCGCACTTTACGTCCAATAGTGTCCCATATATGCTCAATATGGTTCAAATCCGGGCATCTGTCAGGCCAAGGAAGATAAACCGACTTTCATTGGACCAAAATATCCTCCCCCAGATGCTTTATTTCTAAATTTGGTGACCTCTTCATCATTTGATATGGGCCACTTTATGTTCGTAAGCAAAAGCCCCCGAATTGGTCTTCTCAAGCAGTAGTTATAAGTCGATTTCAAACAGTTCTTGTTTAAAGTCTCCTGCAAGGCAACCACTAGGATTGCACTGTTTGCAAAGGTTTTTTCGTTACCAACCTTTCTACGGCTTGGTTTCCCTAGCTGGTGTTATAGAGGGTCTTCCTGATCTCGGAAGAACTTTAACATCATGTGTTGCCTGATTTCCAATCATAAAACGACTTACAGTGGAAAGCAGATGATGATCAACAATACGTGCAATTTGTCGCACCGATAAACCTGCAGCTCTGATGCTGATAATCTGCCATCTTGCTGCAGTTGAGAGTTGTGGAGAACCCATAACATGGTGTCAATCACATAACTTTACAAACTTTGTTATTTAAAGTGTGGAAAACAATGAGGATAAAAACATCTGTTTGATTGTTTCCGGGTACAGTAGTTGCATGTGCAAATTAGAACTTATCGAGTCAACATTTATTGATTAAACTTACGTGAGATTTGATTAATGTTTAACTAGTTCTATTTTAATAAATAATATCACTAAACAATATAAATTTTTAAATTTGAGTTTCAATTCGGTGGTGCAATACTTTTTTTTCCATGTGTATATAATTTAAAACGTTGATTCTAATCTAAAGACATTATAACATGATTGCTGTAGAAAATAAACTCATGTTATTTTCTATTTCAAAAATAAGTAATATAAATTTGATTCAAAAGTTTACTTAATCAAATTTTATATCATATCCAGCAAATATGTTGTTTGATTAATATCAGGCGGCAAAATGTGCATGCAGATTCAGGAAGAGAAAAACTTAAAAATAAGAAAACAATGTAGGGTTCGCTAAAAATTATGTTGACCGAGACAAAGGGTTGAATATTCACATTCGCTTCTGGGGCATGGTTTTCGATCGTATCATAAGATATGCCATACGATGTATCTTAGGACATATTTTATTATCTTCTTATGACTATCATATGATATGTAATATGATGTCAATCAAAGCTATCGTAAGATAGTCATAGCTATGATGATCTTATGACTGTCATAAGTGAACATTATATTCTATCATTTTAGATAATGATTACAAAATGATGAAAATAAATGTAAAAATGAAAGTATGATCATATTAATTATTACCATTCTTTGTATTTAAGAATATTTTTTTTCCATTCTATTGAACATGAAATTTCATACAAAAAGGAATTAAATATGGTTTGATAATTTGTTTAAATTTAGTTTGTAATATATAATAAATATTGAACTTCGCATTCATGTGTTATCATACATGCATTGTTTTTAATTGTGAATACTTTTAAGATTATCAAGTACCCGCTTAACAAAATGCCCGTGCAAATACGTTAATATAGTACTTTACTAGGAAAGAAATAATATGTATATTTATTATACAAAACCATGAATTAGAAAATTATTCCAAAGTGTATGTCGCAGGAGATTAAAGTTTTAATTTAAGTTGTTGAGAAAAATAAAATATTTACTATTTAGCCAAGGGTTCGCTAAAAATTATGTTGACCGAGACAAAGGGTTGAATATTCACATTCGCTTCTGGGGCATGGTTTTCGATCGTATCATAAGATATGCCATACGATATATCTTAGGACATATTTTATTATCATCTTATGACTATCATATGATATGTAATATGATGTCAATCAAAGCTATCGTAAGATAGTCATAGCTATGATGATCTTATGACTGTCATAAGTGAACATTATATTCTATCATTTTAGATAATGATTACAAAATGATGAAAATAAATGTAAAAATGAAAGTATGATCATATTAATTATTACCATTCTTTGTATTTAAGAATATTTTTTTTTCCATTCTATTGAACATGAAATTTCATACAAAAAGGAATTAAATATGGTTTGATAATTTGTTTAAATTTAGTTTGTAATATATAATAAATATTGAACTTCGCATTCATGTGTTATCATACATGCATTGTTTTTAATTGTGAATACTTTTAAGATTATCAAGTACCCGCTTAACAAAATGCCCGTGCAAATACGTTAATATAGTACTTTACTAGGAAAGAAATAAAATGTATATTTATTATACAAAACCATGAATTAGAAAATTATTCCAAAGTGTATGTCGCAGGAGATTAAAGTTTTAATTTAAGTTGTTGAGAAAAATAAAATATTTACTATTTAGCCAAGGATTTGTATAGTAAGACTATACAAATCCTTGATTTATCTTAATAAGAAAAACAGCAAATATTTTTATTGCAATTAACATGACATTATACATGAAAATTTAATTAAAAAATAGTTGATAATCATAAGATCATCATAAGTCATGTCGCGAGGGTTCTCAAATCACGACAGAAGTGATGTCAAATCGTAACTTTCGAAAACAGATCTTACGACTATGACACGTCCTAAGACCACCATAAGACATGTCGTATTCATAAGCTACTTTCGAAAACAAGGCCCCTGATCCATAACTAGTTATTGCATATATATTACGTAGAAATCGTATAAAACTATATCGGGAGCAATTCTGCAGTCTGGTAAGTTGTTCTTGGCCGACGGTATATTTTTCATGAAATGATTGCAGTGCTGTAGTGCTATCACTGATTAAATCAAATTACACACATGTAAAAACCATTCATGTAGAATTATCAGAGACGAGTATTTACACATTAGAAACAACGCATAAAACCAGTAAATGAATTTTTTTTATCTACATGTCTATTGCAATTTCCATCTTCTATCTAGAATGTCTCTGCAGAGATGGGAAGTCCATAAACAGTGACAAAATCAAACGCTATCAATTGACGGAACACGTGAAAAAAAAGCAGCTGCCTTTTTCTATTATATGTGCAACCGAAAATCTATATAGATGTATATTGCGTTTCATCAATGTTAAAATACTTTTGTATATTTATATATGTTCCTCCTTCAATATTTTTCAATTAGAAATAGATAAAGATTTGGTATTTTTTCAGTTTTGGAAGTTTATGGCGAATACTGTTACTACTATTATTCATCCTACTATGGTTATTACTATGAATGTGATAGTACAACAAGTGGGTATGTAACATTCGTTTCACAGGAATTCTACAGGAATTTACTGAAATGTCTTTGTCAACAACAAAACTTCGTGACCGAGATTCAAAATTGTCGAACATGTTAATGGTGAATACTGCTATGACTACATTTACCTTGTTTATTTGGGATATCACATCAATGATTTTGTTTGTTGTTTTGTTTTTATTAAGCATGACTAATATTTTTTCTGTCTATGAAAGATAAGATAAAAAAAATTGGTGCACACTGCATAACCCGCGTAGTGGGTTATTTAAAATGTGCACCAATTTTTTTTCATATGTTATTTTGAATAGGCAAAAAAATACTACAGTCATTTCTTATAATCTAATTCTTTTTTCCATTTTTAACCGGAGTAAATCATGAAAAAAACGTCGGTGACGTCACGGTCACATTATGTCAAACTGACCATTCTAGAGAAAATGGTTGATTGATTTCTAATTTACGTCCAGAGGCAAACATTGGATAGATTTCCGGACGATAATATAACTATGTTCGTGATAAATAAATATAACATTCTTTGTACTAGACAGGTATGCTGATCATAAACAATCCTTTATCTGGATCTTTAAACTTTGCTTATATATTTGATATACATTATTTATTGATACTTTATATTTACCGTTTCAGTGGTACCATAGCCGGGGCGGTAGTAGGAACTATAATTTTTATAGTTATCATTGTTGTAATTATTGCTATCTGTAAAAACCACAACAGAACAAGGATAACAACTATTCGTACCCCTCACACTGGGGGAACAACTGTTATAACACAACAGCAGCAACAACAAGGTAATCTGAATAACAGAGAATATGAAAAAATCAGGATAATTTCTGGTTTTGATGCATGTTCTTGTTCACAAAAAAAATAAATTATTTTTGAAGATCTGCATATATGGTTGGTATGGAAAACAGGTCTCGGGTGCGGGAGTTTCTCACTGCACTGAAGATCCATTGATGGCCTTCGGCAGATGTCTGCCTTTTAGTCTTGTTGTTGTCTCTTTGACAAATATCCCTATTTCCATTCTCACTTTTATTAGGTTATTATCTTTTCTTATCTTTAATAAACATATCACAAGAATGGACATGCTTAACCAAGATTTCTTTTTTTCTTAATCATTAAATTGGCTAAGCATACGTGTCAACCTTTTAACAACACACCAATCATTGACATGTTAAAAAATGTTAATAAGCTTCGATCTCTTGCTTAGTGTCATACACAGTTTAAAATGAAAAAAAGGTAATAAAAATAATTCTCAATTACACGGATATTTGTATCTGTAATGATCAAAACCCTGAATATCTAGCATGTGCATAGTCTTCGTTCCTTGAAAATTGTCTAATTCATAGTTATGTTTGTTTGTAGGTATCAATATTTATTTGTAATTCAATTTCATTTAGTTAAACAATATGATACATTTTTTTTGCGGGTTCATTGTCCCATTCAGCAATTATTATACACAGTGACCTGTCCAATTGGTCATCGAATCACGCAAAAAAGTCGACGCAAAAAAAACCAACCCAAAAACCTAAACGATCTACAATATTATTTATTTGTCTCGGCTTCTGCAAATGAATTTGTTCCTTCAATTTTTCACTTGTTTTTTAGTCCACTGGTAGTGAGTTACAGTATCAAATACCATTAAGGAAAAGTCCATGTGCTATTTTTTTTATTTTGGTTTAGAAATTTTAAATATTGTGACCATCGATACCATCGAACAAATAAAAAAAAAATATACAAAATTGTTCATTGACGTCCGATGTACCGTCAGAGGCAAATATTACATACATATTTGAGACGATACTTTAATTATGTTATTGAATTGATAACTTTCTTTGTACTGGGCTGGTCATAAACACTCCCTAATTTTTATCAAGTAAATAAACAACTTTTATGCTAAAAAAAAAGGATGAAGGGAAAAAAAACATTATATCTTCAAGTTCTTTTGAAATAAGAATAATGTGTGAAGACGTAGACGGTTTAAAAAGCTCATTCTTTTCAAGTGTTTAAGCATCAACTTATAGAGAAAAAACTTGTACAGAAAATATAATAGCCATTTTCAAGCTTAATTAGCAAGAAGACATCAAGCTTTTTAAAGGAAAGCTTTACGATTGAGTAGTAAAAAACAGTTTATAATGGATATATTTCGATGTTATTGTCATTTCAGCTCAACCACCAATGATGTATGGTCAGTATCCTCAGCCAGGAGGCGGAATGTATAATCAACCACCAGCGTATCCGCCGCCTCAACCAAACTATCCACCACCTCAAGGAAGCTATCCACCACCGAGATACTAGCAGTTTGTCGACTACAAGCAAACTATCAACAAAGATATAAACAATGTTTTAAATTCATACACTACTAGTTCTATATTGTGAAAAAAATATATTTCTCATATATTTTTTTTTTTTATCTTATATCATTAGATATATTATCCACTGAGTAAGACATACATTCCTAGAAAATTATATTATGATAAATGTACTTTTTACAATTAATAAACTGTTTTTTCTGTTATAAAAACCTGGTGATAAATGTAAAGTCTTCTGTTTTTCATGATAAACTAAAAGGAATATTTTGTGTTCATTAACATTTTGATGCTACAAAAATGTCCTCTACAATGAAATAAAAAAAAAAAAATGTCTAGTTGGATTTTAATAGCATATGACGATTAGTTACTTAATATTTTAGATTAATGAGGTGCCATCGTTTTGAGCAATCATATATCGCAAAAAAAAAATTAAAAAAAATCGAAAATGAAATTGAGATAAGCACTGAAAATGTTGATACCCTGGTAAGTTTTCCTGGATTGAGGTTAAGTTATATTTGTGATTATTTTATTCGATTGTTTTGTCAAAGTGCCGTTTGTATTTCGTTCACCATGCAAACGAAAATTGATACCAAAAGATTAACAATAAATTTTCGATATATTGTTAAAGTATTGTCACGTACAGAACACTTACAAAGCTATTATAAAAAGGTCGTCTTAAGCATCTCAAAATATGGTAGCTTCTTTAATTGAATACTTAACCATTCCATCGATCTTCATTGATAACAATGTTCCTTCAAATCAGCAAATTCAAATCAAGATCTTATTTCATATCATTCGGTTGTCTGCCAAATCGTTTTTACAGCTACACGTGGATGTCATTGCATGCAATAAAGCTATCCTAAACAATTATTTATAAAAATGCCATTCATTTTCTTATATATTATATTATTCGGTTGCATCACTAGTTTTAGAACAAATTGAAAAGAAATGGCATGGGGTAAGTATCCATGACTCAACATATATATGTAAAGCAACCCAACGTGCTTTTGTTGCTATTCTTTACCTCGAAATGACAGAGAGGCCATCAACACATAGCGAAAACTCTCATTTGACTGCAGGTATAAGTCGGCCCCTGACACCAGCTTGATCTGGATTCTTTGCAAACTGGCTCCTTCGCCCACACACTATCAAAAAAGTCTGGTTGCTAAAAAAAAATAAGAAGATGTGGTAGGATTAGAAATGGGACAGCTCTGCACAAGAGACCAAAATAACAAGAAAATTAAAAACTAAAGGTCATCGTTCGACCGCAGCTCAACAATGAACGGAACCAACACCGCATGGTCAGCTGTAAAGGGCCCCGAAATGACAAAAAAAAAAAAAAGAAAAAAGAAAGAAAAAAAAAAATAACTGTCTGATATTTTATTTTCAAATTATTGTAACTTTTCCAATTTAATTTTTCGTAAAATCATTCTCCTTAAATATTATTTCTTTTTAAACTTTTGTTTAATTTAAACAGTATGTTTCAATACGTTACATTGACCTTAAAATCAGAAACTTTCTGAATTTGAAATTCGACAACCTTTACTATTTCAATACTGAGGTAATTCATAAAAGTCCATTAACAGTACTCTTAAGCATAATAATCGAGTCTAATATATTATTCATGTCTATGTTTATTTGGTTGAGTGTCCCCATTCGAAAAACTATTATGATAATATTAGTTTATCTGCATCAGCGACAAGGAGGACTTAACTCATAATAGTTTCATCTTGGATATGATACTGCTTCTAGTGCTTGTTCAACAATGAACATTATTGTTTATGCTGTTCATCATAGATACCAGGACTAAATTTAGTATATACGCCAGACGCGCGCTTCGTCTACAAAAGACTAATCAGTGACGCTCGAATCCAAAAAAGTTAAAAAGGCCAAATAAAATACGAAGTTGAAGAGCATTGAGGACCAAAATTCCTAAAAGTTTTTGCCAAGTACAGCTAACGTAATCTATGCCTGAGGTAGAAAAGCCTTAGTATTTCAAAAAATTCAGAATAAAGCTGTTATTCTTTATAATTAACTATATTGTAAATTGTTAATCATTTTACTGATTTATCATCTCATTTTTCTTTTTTGAATAATTGTTTTCGAATTTCATCATTTCTTTCATACATCAAGTGTATGGGCGTTTTTTTTTTTTTTAATAAAAACGTACTTTCTTGTCCCAGCCACTTTAAAAAAAATGTGTTTGATCTTTGCAAGTAATTTTTTTGTGCAGTCAGTACATTGAATTAGA
>NW_027268228.1:0-18761 GCF_963676685.1 Mytilus edulis
CTAGAGAGGTATTATCGTCTCAGAAATTGGACCTTTCAAATCAATACGAGTCAGGGAAGAAGCTGAGGTGTTTTGCTGATGCCTAGTGATCAGTCTTCGTCAATCGGAAGAAAATTCACATATTTCAAATCATGCCAAGACAGATAGTCTTTCGAATGGACCTTTCAATTTTTTTTTCTTTCTATTTTTGAGTACCTATACACCGTCGACCATGCTGTTGGTTAGATAAAAAGAATGGAAAACTGTCCATGTAAATTTACATCGAAATTATACGACTGTTAATTGATATGCAATCAAAACGACACGTGTACTCTGAAAGGCATACTCAAACTCACAAATAAAATCCGGGTATCTTCATGTTTTTGTCGATACACATTTCCTTGTCAAAGAGATTTTGATCGTAACAAGTTGACATGCGTAACAAGAAGGGATCGAATTTAATAAATTGAATGGTAAAAAACTAATTGCTCCGGGTGAGGATCGAACTCACAACCTCCGCATTCCTCATACTGTGCTATGCACAGTGAAGGTACTGTCTATAAGTACGGCGCGCTAACCGATTGTGCCACCGGAGCAATGTTACAAAGTGACATAAAACTTAAGCTTTTATACATCAGTTGATTTCTCGGTAAACGTCTGCATTATAAATGATTTCGAAGAATCTTTTTATTTCACTTACTATGTTATGTTTTACATTTACTTTATTGATTGGATCAATATATAGTTTGGACGCTCCTGTTATGTTATGTTAAATAAAATGCGAATAATTATATTAAATATAAAGAACGCTGACTTTTCCGTTCATCGTGATTGAGATTTTGTCATGTCCTAATTATAAATATTGAGTAAGGTGTTCATGAAAACATTACTTTAAAATAGGCCACATTTTTAACATCACATGACCAACTTCCGCAGAACTTGATTCTTTACAATAAATACACAAATTTACTGGCAATAGACATCAGCCCGTGATAGCTCAGTTGGTAGAGCGGGAGACTGTAGTGTGATAGAATCTAGGAATCTCTAGGTCGGTGGTTCGACTCCGCCTCACGGGATATATTTTTGTCACCTTCCCTTTTTAGCCGAGGATTTGTTCTTTTCTTCAATGTGAGATTATATTCTCGGAAACTATTTGACTGGGTTTTTCTTTCTTGTTTGAATGATAATAATAAAGTAACAAAGACATAAAATCCACTATGAATGATATATTAAAGGCGTAACATTGCAAAAATAACTTGTTAATATAATAGCTTCAGGCAAATAGAGTGTGTGCACCAAGTCAATTCTTAGATATACAGTCTTGCAAAGAAATAGCACATATTAGTGGGAACAATCAGCAGAATTTTATACATTCAAGTAATAGACTGTAACGATACTAGAGAGGTATTATCGTCTCAGAAATTGGACCTTTCAAATCAATACGAGTCAGGGAAGAAGCTGAGGTGTTTTGCTGATGCCTAGTGATCAGTCTTCGTCAATCGGAAGAAAATTCACATATTTCAAATCATGCCAAGACAGATAGTCTTTCGAATGGACCTTTCAATTTTTTTTCTTTCTATTTTTGAGTACCTATACACCGTCGACCATGCTGTTGGTTAGATAAAAAGAATGGAAAACTGTCCATGTAAATTTACATCGAAATTATACGACTGTTAATTGATATGCAATCAAAACGACACGTGTACTCTGAAAGGCATACTCAAACTCACAAATAAAATCCGGGTATCTTCATGTTTTTGTCGATACACATTTCCTTGTCAAAGAGATTTTGATCGTAACAAGTTGACATGCGTAACAAGAAGGGATCGAATTTAATAAATTGAATGGTAAAAAACTAATTGCTCCGGGTGAGGATCGAACTCACAACCTCCGCATTCCTCATACTGTGCTATGCACAGTGAAGGTACTGTCTATAAGTACGGCGCGCTAACCGATTGTGCCACCGGAGCAATGTTACAAAGTGACATAAAACTTAAGCTTTTATACATCAGTTGATTTCTCGGTAAACGTCTGCATTATAAATGATTTCGAAGAATCTTTTTATTTCACTTACTATGTTATGTTTTACATTTACTTTATTGATTGGATCAATATATAGTTTGGACGCTCCTGTTATGTTATGTTAAATAAAATGCGAATAATTATATTAAATATAAAGAACGCTGACTTTTCCGTTCATCGTGATTGAGATTTTGTCATGTCCTAATTATAAATATTGAGTAAGGTGTTCATGAAAACATTACTTTAAAATAGGCCACATTTTTAACATCACATGACCAACTTCCGCAGAACTTGATTCTTTACAATAAATACACAAATTTACTGGCAATAGACATCAGCCCGTGATAGCTCAGTTGGTAGAGCGGGAGACTGTAGTGTGATAGAATCTAGGAATCTCTAGGTCGGTGGTTCGACTCCGCCTCACGGGATATATTTTTGTCACCTTCCCTTTTTAGCCGAGGATTTGTTCTTTTCTTCAATGTGAGATTATATTCTCGGAAACTATTTGACTGGGTTTTTCTTTCTTGTTTGAATGATAATAATAAAGTAACAAAGACATAAAATCCACTATGAATGATATATTAAAGGCGTAACATTGCAAAAATAACTTGTTAATATAATAGCTTCAGGCAAATAGAGTGTGTGCACCAAGTCAATTCTTAGATATACAGTCTTGCAAAGAAATAGCACATATTAGTGGGAACAATCAGCAGAATTTTATACATTCAAGTAATAGACTGTAACGATACTAGAGAGGTATTATCGTCTCAGAAATTGGACCTTTCAAATCAATACGAGTCAGGGAAGAAGCTGAGGTGTTTTGCTGATGCCTAGTGATCAGTCTTCGTCAATCGGAAGAAAATTCACATATTTCAAATCATGCCAAGACAGATAGTCTTTCGAATGGACCTTTCAATTTTTTTTTCTTTCTATTTTTGAGTACCTATACACCGTCGACCATGCTGTTGGTTAGATAAAAAGAATGGAAAACTGTCCATGTAAATTTACATCGAAATTATACGACTGTTAATTGATATGCAATCAAAACGACACGTGTACTCTGAAAGGCATACTCAAACTCACAAATAAAATCCGGGTATCTTCATGTTTTTGTCGATACACATTTCCTTGTCAAAGAGATTTTGATCGTAACAAGTTGACATGCGTAACAAGAAGGGATCGAATTTAATAAATTGAATGGTAAAAAACTAATTGCTCCGGGTGAGGATCGAACTCACAACCTCCGCATTCCTCATACTGTGCTATGCACAGTGAAGGTACTGTCTATAAGTACGGCGCGCTAACCGATTGTGCCACCGGAGCAATGTTACAAAGTGACATAAAACTTAAGCTTTTATACATCAGTTGATTTCTCGGTAAACGTCTGCATTATAAATGATTTCGAAGAATCTTTTTATTTCACTTACTATGTTATGTTTTACATTTACTTTATTGATTGGATCAATATATAGTTTGGACGCTCCTGTTATGTTATGTTAAATAAAATGCGAATAATTATATTAAATATAAAGAACGCTGACTTTTCCGTTCATCGTGATTGAGATTTTGTCATGTCCTAATTATAAATATTGAGTAAGGTGTTCATGAAAACATTACTTTAAAATAGGCCACATTTTTAACATCACATGACCAACTTCCGCAGAACTTGATTCTTTACAATAAATACACAAATTTACTGGCAATAGACATCAGCCCGTGATAGCTCAGTTGGTAGAGCGGGAGACTGTAGTGTGATAGAATCTAGGAATCTCTAGGTCGGTGGTTCGACTCCGCCTCACGGGATATATTTTTGTCACCTTCCCTTTTTAGCCGAGGATTTGTTCTTTTCTTCAATGTGAGATTATATTCTCGGAAACTATTTGACTGGGTTTTTCTTTCTTGTTTGAATGATAATAATAAAGTAACAAAGACATAAAATCCACTATGAATGATATATTAAAGGCGTAACATTGCAAAAATAACTTGTTAATATAATAGCTTCAGGCAAATAGAGTGTGTGCACCAAGTCAATTCTTAGATATACAGTCTTGCAAAGAAATAGCACATATTAGTGGGAACAATCAGCAGAATTTTATACATTCAAGTAATAGACTGTAACGATACTAGAGAGGTATTATCGTCTCAGAAATTGGACCTTTCAAATCAATACGAGTCAGGGAAGAAGCTGAGGTGTTTTGCTGATGCCTAGTGATCAGTCTTCGTCAATCGGAAGAAAATTCACATATTTCAAATCATGCCAAGACAGATAGTCTTTCGAATGGACCTTTCAATTTTTTTTTCTTTCTATTTTTGAGTACCTATACACCGTCGACCATGCTGTTGGTTAGATAAAAAGAATGGAAAACTGTCCATGTAAATTTACATCGAAATTATACGACTGTTAATTGATATGCAATCAAAACGACACGTGTACTCTGAAAGGCATACTCAAACTCACAAATAAAATCCGGTATCTTCATGTTTTTGTCGATACACATTTCCTTGTCAAAGAGATTTTGATCGTAACAAGTTGACATGCGTAACAAGAAGGGATCGAATTTAATAAATTGAATGGTAAAAAACTAATTGCTCCGGGTGAGGATCGAACTCACAACCTCCGCATTCCTCATACTGTGCTATGCACAGTGAAGGTACTGTCTATAAGTACGGCGCGCTAACCGATTGTGCCACCGGAGCAATGTTACAAAGTGACATAAAACTTAAGCTTTTATACATCAGTTGATTTCTCGGTAAACGTCTGCATTATAAATGATTTCGAAGAATCTTTTTATTTCACTTACTATGTTATGTTTTACATTTACTTTATTGATTGGATCAATATATAGTTTGGACGCTCCTGTTATGTTATGTTAAATAAAATGCGAATAATTATATTAAATATAAAGAACGCTGACTTTTCCGTTCATCGTGATTGAGATTTTGTCATGTCCTAATTATAAATATTGAGTAAGGTGTTCATGAAAACATTACTTTAAAATAGGCCACATTTTTAACATCACATGACCAACTTCCGCAGAACTTGATTCTTTACAATAAATACACAAATTTACTGGCAATAGACATCAGCCCGTGATAGCTCAGTTGGTAGAGCGGGAGACTGTAGTGTGATAGAATCTAGGAATCTCTAGGTCGGTGGTTCGACTCCGCCTCACGGGATATATTTTTGTCACCTTCCCTTTTTAGCCGAGGATTTGTTCTTTTCTTCAATGTGAGATTATATTCTCGGAAACTATTTGACTGGGTTTTTCTTTCTTGTTTGAATGATAATAATAAAGTAACAAAGACATAAAATCCACTATGAATGATATATTAAAGGCGTAACATTGCAAAAATAACTTGTTAATATAATAGCTTCAGGCAAATAGAGTGTGTGCACCAAGTCAATTCTTAGATATACAGTCTTGCAAAGAAATAGCACATATTAGTGGGAACAATCAGCAGAATTTTATACATTCAAGTAATAGACTGTAACGATACTAGAGAGGTATTATCGTCTCAGAAATTGGACCTTTCAAATCAATACGAGTCAGGGAAGAAGCTGAGGTGTTTTGCTGATGCCTAGTGATCAGTCTTCGTCAATCGGAAGAAAATTCACATATTTCAAATCATGCCAAGACAGATAGTCTTTCGAATGGACCTTTCAATTTTTTTTTCTTTCTATTTTTGAGTACCTATACACCGTCGACCATGCTGTTGGTTAGATAAAAAGAATGGAAAACTGTCCATGTAAATTTACATCGAAATTATACGACTGTTAATTGATATGCAATCAAAACGACACGTGTACTCTGAAAGGCATACTCAAACTCACAAATAAAATCCGGGTATCTTCATGTTTTTGTCGATACACATTTCCTTGTCAAAGAGATTTTGATCGTAACAAGTTGACATGCGTAACAAGAAGGGATCGAATTTAATAAATTGAATGGTAAAAAACTAATTGCTCCGGGTGAGGATCGAACTCACAACCTCCGCATTCCTCATACTGTGCTATGCACAGTGAAGGTACTGTCTATAAGTACGGCGCGCTAACCGATTGTGCCACCGGAGCAATGTTACAAAGTGACATAAAACTTAAGCTTTTATACATCAGTTGATTTCTCGGTAAACGTCTGCATTATAAATGATTTCGAAGAATCTTTTTATTTCACTTACTATGTTATGTTTTACATTTACTTTATTGATTGGATCAATATATAGTTTGGACGCTCCTGTTATGTTATGTTAAATAAAATGCGAATAATTATATTAAATATAAAGAACGCTGACTTTTCCGTTCATCGTGATTGAGATTTTGTCATGTCCTAATTATAAATATTGAGTAAGGTGTTCATGAAAACATTACTTTAAAATAGGCCACATTTTTAACATCACATGACCAACTTCCGCAGAACTTGATTCTTTACAATAAATACACAAATTTACTGGCAATAGACATCAGCCCGTGATAGCTCAGTTGGTAGAGCGGGAGACTGTAGTGTGATAGAATCTAGGAATCTCTAGGTCGGTGGTTCGACTCCGCCTCACGGGATATATTTTTGTCACCTTCCCTTTTTAGCCGAGGATTTGTTCTTTTCTTCAATGTGAGATTATATTCTCGGAAACTATTTGACTGGGTTTTTCTTTCTTGTTTGAATGATAATAATAAAGTAACAAAGACATAAAATCCACTATGAATGATATATTAAAGGCGTAACATTGCAAAAATAACTTGTTAATATAATAGCTTCAGGCAAATAGAGTGTGTGCACCAAGTCAATTCTTAGATATACAGTCTTGCAAAGAAATAGCACATATTAGTGGGAACAATCAGCAGAATTTTATACATTCAAGTAATAGACTGTAACGATACTAGAGAGGTATTATCGTCTCAGAAATTGGACCTTTCAAATCAATACGAGTCAGGGAAGAAGCTGAGGTGTTTTGCTGATGCCTAGTGATCAGTCTTCGTCAATCGGAAGAAAATTCACATATTTCAAATCATGCCAAGACAGATAGTCTTTCGAATGGACCTTTCAATTTTTTTTTCTTTCTATTTTTGAGTACCTATACACCGTCGACCATGCTGTTGGTTAGATAAAAAGAATGGAAAACTGTCCATGTAAATTTACATCGAAATTATACGACTGTTAATTGATATGCAATCAAAACGACACGTGTACTCTGAAAGGCATACTCAAACTCACAAATAAAATCCGGGTATCTTCATGTTTTTGTCGATACACATTTCCTTGTCAAAGAGATTTTGATCGTAACAAGTTGACATGCGTAACAAGAAGGGATCGAATTTAATAAATTGAATGGTAAAAAACTAATTGCTCCGGGTGAGGATCGAACTCACAACCTCCGCATTCCTCATACTGTGCTATGCACAGTGAAGGTACTGTCTATAAGTACGGCGCGCTAACCGATTGTGCCACCGGAGCAATGTTACAAAGTGACATAAAACTTAAGCTTTTATACATCAGTTGATTTCTCGGTAAACGTCTGCATTATAAATGATTTCGAAGAATCTTTTTATTTCACTTACTATGTTATGTTTTACATTTACTTTATTGATTGGATCAATATATAGTTTGGACGCTCCTGTTATGTTATGTTAAATAAAATGCGAATAATTATATTAAATATAAAGAACGCTGACTTTTCCGTTCATCGTGATTGAGATTTTGTCATGTCCTAATTATAAATATTGAGTAAGGTGTTCATGAAAACATTACTTTAAAATAGGCCACATTTTTAACATCACATGACCAACTTCCGCAGAACTTGATTCTTTACAATAAATACACAAATTTACTGGCAATAGACATCAGCCCGTGATAGCTCAGTTGGTAGAGCGGGAGACTGTAGTGTGATAGAATCTAGGAATCTCTAGGTCGGTGGTTCGACTCCGCCTCACGGGATATATTTTTGTCACCTTCCCTTTTTAGCCGAGGATTTGTTCTTTTCTTCAATGTGAGATTATATTCTCGGAAACTATTTGACTGGGTTTTTCTTTCTTGTTTGAATGATAATAATAAAGTAACAAAGACATAAAATCCACTATGAATGATATATTAAAGGCGTAACATTGCAAAAATAACTTGTTAATATAATAGCTTCAGGCAAATAGAGTGTGTGCACCAAGTCAATTCTTAGATATACAGTCTTGCAAAGAAATAGCACATATTAGTGGGAACAATCAGCAGAATTTTATACATTCAAGTAATAGACTGTAACGATACTAGAGAGGTATTATCGTCTCAGAAATTGGACCTTTCAAATCAATACGAGTCAGGGAAGAAGCTGAGGTGTTTTGCTGATGCCTAGTGATCAGTCTTCGTCAATCGGAAGAAAATTCACATATTTCAAATCATGCCAAGACAGATAGTCTTTCGAATGGACCTTTCAATTTTTTTTCTTTCTATTTTTGAGTACCTATACACCGTCGACCATGCTGTTGGTTAGATAAAAAGAATGGAAAACTGTCCATGTAAATTTACATCGAAATTATACGACTGTTAATTGATATGCAATCAAAACGACACGTGTACTCTGAAAGGCATACTCAAACTCACAAATAAAATCCGGGTATCTTCATGTTTTTGTCGATACACATTTCCTTGTCAAAGAGATTTTGATCGTAACAAGTTGACATGCGTAACAAGAAGGGATCGAATTTAATAAATTGAATGGTAAAAAACTAATTGCTCCGGGTGAGGATCGAACTCACAACCTCCGCATTCCTCATACTGTGCTATGCACAGTGAAGGTACTGTCTATAAGTACGGCGCGCTAACCGATTGTGCCACCGGAGCAATGTTACAAAGTGACATAAAACTTAAGCTTTTATACATCAGTTGATTTCTCGGTAAACGTCTGCATTATAAATGATTTCGAAGAATCTTTTTATTTCACTTACTATGTTATGTTTTACATTTACTTTATTGATTGGATCAATATATAGTTTGGACGCTCCTGTTATGTTATGTTAAATAAAATGCGAATAATTATATTAAATATAAAGAACGCTGACTTTTCCGTTCATCGTGATTGAGATTTTGTCATGTCCTAATTATAAATATTGAGTAAGGTGTTCATGAAAACATTACTTTAAAATAGGCCACATTTTTAACATCACATGACCAACTTCCGCAGAACTTGATTCTTTACAATAAATACACAAATTTACTGGCAATAGACATCAGCCCGTGATAGCTCAGTTGGTAGAGCGGGAGACTGTAGTGTGATAGAATCTAGGAATCTCTAGGTCGGTGGTTCGACTCCGCCTCACGGATATATTTTTGTCACCTTCCCTTTTTAGCCGAGGATTTGTTCTTTTCTTCAATGTGAGATTATATTCTCGGAAACTATTTGACTGGGTTTTTCTTTCTTGTTTGAATGATAATAATAAAGTAACAAAGACATAAAATCCACTATGAATGATATATTAAAGGCGTAACATTGCAAAAATAACTTGTTAATATAATAGCTTCAGGCAAATAGAGTGTGTGCACCAAGTCAATTCTTAGATATACAGTCTTGCAAAGAAATAGCACATATTAGTGGGAACAATCAGCAGAATTTTATACATTCAAGTAATAGACTGTAACGATACTAGAGAGGTATTATCGTCTCAGAAATTGGACCTTTCAAATCAATACGAGTCAGGGAAGAAGCTGAGGTGTTTTGCTGATGCCTAGTGATCAGTCTTCGTCAATCGGAAGAAAATTCACATATTTCAAATCATGCCAAGACAGATAGTCTTTCGAATGGACCTTTCAATTTTTTTTTCTTTCTATTTTTGAGTACCTATACACCGTCGACCATGCTGTTGGTTAGATAAAAAGAATGGAAAACTGTCCATGTAAATTTACATCGAAATTATACGACTGTTAATTGATATGCAATCAAAACGACACGTGTACTCTGAAAGGCATACTCAAACTCACAAATAAAATCCGGGTATCTTCATGTTTTTGTCGATACACATTTCCTTGTCAAAGAGATTTTGATCGTAACAAGTTGACATGCGTAACAAGAAGGGATCGAATTTAATAAATTGAATGGTAAAAAACTAATTGCTCCGGGTGAGGATCGAACTCACAACCTCCGCATTCCTCATACTGTGCTATGCACAGTGAAGGTACTGTCTATAAGTACGGCGCGCTAACCGATTGTGCCACCGGAGCAATGTTACAAAGTGACATAAAACTTAAGCTTTTATACATCAGTTGATTTCTCGGTAAACGTCTGCATTATAAATGATTTCGAAGAATCTTTTTATTTCACTTACTATGTTATGTTTTACATTTACTTTATTGATTGGATCAATATATAGTTTGGACGCTCCTGTTATGTTATGTTAAATAAAATGCGAATAATTATATTAAATATAAAGAACGCTGACTTTTCCGTTCATCGTGATTGAGATTTTGTCATGTCCTAATTATAAATATTGAGTAAGGTGTTCATGAAAACATTACTTTAAAATAGGCCACATTTTTAACATCACATGACCAACTTCCGCAGAACTTGATTCTTTACAATAAATACACAAATTTACTGGCAATAGACATCAGCCCGTGATAGCTCAGTTGGTAGAGCGGGAGACTGTAGTGTGATAGAATCTAGGAATCTCTAGGTCGGTGGTTCGACTCCGCCTCACGGGATATATTTTTGTCACCTTCCCTTTTTAGCCGAGGATTTGTTCTTTTCTTCAATGTGAGATTATATTCTCGGAAACTATTTGACTGGGTTTTTCTTTCTTGTTTGAATGATAATAATAAAGTAACAAAGACATAAAATCCACTATGAATGATATATTAAAGGCGTAACATTGCAAAAATAACTTGTTAATATAATAGCTTCAGGCAAATAGAGTGTGTGCACCAAGTCAATTCTTAGATATACAGTCTTGCAAAGAAATAGCACATATTAGTGGAACAATCAGCAGAATTTTATACATTCAAGTAATAGACTGTAACGATACTAGAGAGGTATTATCGTCTCAGAAATTGGACCTTTCAAATCAATACGAGTCAGGGAAGAAGCTGAGGTGTTTTGCTGATGCCTAGTGATCAGTCTTCGTCAATCGGAAGAAAATTCACATATTTCAAATCATGCCAAGACAGATAGTCTTTCGAATGGACCTTTCAATTTTTTTTTCTTTCTATTTTTGAGTACCTATACACCGTCGACCATGCTGTTGGTTAGATAAAAAGAATGGAAAACTGTCCATGTAAATTTACATCGAAATTATACGACTGTTAATTGATATGCAATCAAAACGACACGTGTACTCTGAAAGGCATACTCAAACTCACAAATAAAATCCGGGTATCTTCATGTTTTTGTCGATACACATTTCCTTGTCAAAGAGATTTTGATCGTAACAAGTTGACATGCGTAACAAGAAGGGATCGAATTTAATAAATTGAATGGTAAAAAACTAATTGCTCCGGGTGAGGATCGAACTCACAACCTCCGCATTCCTCATACTGTGCTATGCACAGTGAAGGTACTGTCTATAAGTACGGCGCGCTAACCGATTGTGCCACCGGAGCAATGTTACAAAGTGACATAAAACTTAAGCTTTTATACATCAGTTGATTTCTCGGTAAACGTCTGCATTATAAATGATTTCGAAGAATCTTTTTATTTCACTTACTATGTTATGTTTTACATTTACTTTATTGATTGGATCAATATATAGTTTGGACGCTCCTGTTATGTTATGTTAAATAAAATGCGAATAATTATATTAAATATAAAGAACGCTGACTTTTCCGTTCATCGTGATTGAGATTTTGTCATGTCCTAATTATAAATATTGAGTAAGGTGTTCATGAAAACATTACTTTAAAATAGGCCACATTTTTAACATCACATGACCAACTTCCGCAGAACTTGATTCTTTACAATAAATACACAAATTTACTGGCAATAGACATCAGCCCGTGATATGCTACACCCTTGAAAGATGACATACCTTGCATACCTTAGCCAAATGTATAAAAATAGTTCCCAATTGAGTTTCCGAGTGAATTATCCAGGTGTCTTTAAAAGAACAGAATCTATTATGAATCACTTATTTTACAATAGGGTCACACATTGGGTATACTTCTTATTCTCATTCTAACAGCAAAAAGGTTGTTAACCTTTTAGGAACTACTTTACAGGATGCCGAGAGTATGGAAAGCAAGTTTCATAATTTTGATTTTATCAAAAATAAACTAAATCAAAATGGTTATCAATTTTACATTGTTATAATGTGTTTTAACAATGTTTTTTGTTTGTTTAAGTTCTAAATCTTGTTAACAATAACAAAAAAAATACTAAATAATTAAATACTATTGCTATATTATGAACATTCAACTGGTCCATACCTACATTTTGACATTGTAGAAGATCACGATTTTCTGCAGAAGATCATGATTTCTCTGACTGTTTAAGACTTTATAACATTAAAAAAATGTATGCGATATGTGTATCTATATGTAATGTTGTCTTAGTTACAAGATATATTTGTTTAAATGTATTTGCTTCTTACCAGCTTTTAGTTACTACGGGTACTCACTGAAATGTATTTAGTCCTTATTTTTCTGTTTCGTAACATGTGCATTGTGTCGATCTGATTTGTTGCGTGCCCTTTTTAGTTGATATTTTATATTTTGCATTCACACTCCTGTCTCAGGTTATTGGAATGACTGGTCACACACAAACATATAAAGCCCTTCACATTATGTATATGCCTGTCCAATGTCAAGAGCCTGTAATGCTGTAGTTGTCGTTTGTAACTCTTTGTCATATTATTTTATTTTTTTATTTTTTTTTTATTGTTTTGTATATAAATCTTGTCATTATTTATTTCGTATGACTATTTGTTTTTGTTTTTTTGTTTTTCAGGGTCATTATATCTTTCTATGGGGTATTGGGTTTGCTCATTGTTGAAGACATTCACTATACATCTTTTTTTCTAAAAAATAATCGTGTATATACAAGAATGAAAACAAATAAAATATGTAATGTTTGCAACAATAAAATAAACTTTCATTTTTTTGGTTTTGCATCAAATGCGCATTACGACAGTCAACGTCTTTTCTAATAAAAGGATAAAGAGCTACAAAGCGAAAAGGAAGAAAAAGTATAGACAAATCCAGGCAAGGAATCAGAGCTTTGCATGAGGGAGACACAATCCTTAATTTTAAACAACTGTACAGAGTTAAAATCATATATCCACTATTACATTAGGAACTCCCACACACATACCTGGAAGGTTTTGGTTATTGGGACTAAGATTGTACTTTCAGGTAACTAATGTCAATCAACCATTGTTCTAGGGATGATGTTATATTGATCTGCATTCGTTAATGAGTCTTTCCTTGAAGACGACCTGTCTCTGTGATATTGTCTGATTTTAACAGTTGGTTCCTTGATATAATCTTGAATGATGACGAATGATTATCCATGCAAGAACTTATACAAGAGTATAAGCCCAGCTCCTTGTATGCGTGCTAATAGGATTGGCCAACGTAGTGTCTGTGGTATGCTGGTAACAGTACATTGTACCTGATAATAAATTGTTATATATAAACTGGGCAGGTCTCCGATGTATCAATTCGCTTTGGTTAAGATGGACCTCTGTGCATAAGTTCAATACTACTGCCGATGTACACTCGAGGTGTGGTCGAACTAATGTTTTGTAAGAACTCAATTTTATATCTGAAAGTTCTAAACCGAGATCAGGATATTGTTGAACAGTTTTCAGTTTTGCCTTATGATGTCATTGTAAACAACACGGTTGAGTCACCCTAAACATGGCTGCTGTCATGTTTTTGAGTTGTGGAAGATTCTTTACAGTAAGGAAATGTCAACAAACAGTAATAAACTTGAACATGACGATTTAGAACCATCTACATCGGAACGTACTGCTTTCATTTCACTGATTTCGACATCTTGACACACTCATTGATTACCTTGTGTTAGCTAAGCATTGATCCAAAATAGTATGTTTCATTGGATACAGTAGTAGCTCATCCTCTGTAATAGCCGCCGCTGTAGTACTGGGTCAAATGCCTTCAATACAAATTCAATACAAACATGGCTTATTGTTATCTACTATCCAATAATCCAGTAATCAGGTCCACCGATATAATTTGACAGGAATGACATTGAAATCAAATTTATAATCCATATGCGATGTATGCTACAGTTAATAACCTATATAATATACTATATATTTTAGTTTCTATATTGACATAGACGTAACTGTTATCATAGCTTAAACCAAGCCTAGATTACTTTCCATAAATGATAATTGATTGATTGATTGTTGGTTGCTTTACGCCGCATTAGCACATAAAGGCTATATATAATGATAATAAAAATAATGATAATAATAATGATAATGACAATAAAAATAGTGATAATGATGATGATGATAATAATGAAAATAATAATAATGATAATTATAATAATAATAATAATAATAATAATAATAATAATAATAATAATAAAAATAATAATAATAATAATAATAATAATAATAATAATAATAATAATAATAATAATAATAATAATAATAATAATAATAATAATAATAATAATAATAATAATAATAATAATAATAATAATAATAATAATAATAATAATAATAATAATAATAATAATAATAATAATAATAATAATAAAACTATAACTTAAAATCGAAAGGACACAATTAAGTGTGACGTAAAAAATAAATTATATGTGATAATAAAAATAATATTTTCAATAGGTTATATAATAAGAATAAAATAATCTTGTTTTTAAAGCCTCTCAGTAAGATAGTAAATAAAACATGAATTAAATGAATTAAAAATAGATAAATGAAACATCTAACGGTATTGGTGGTATCTTATAACGACCCGTCTCGACAGACAAAGATAAAGTACCACATCTTAGTTTACATAAACAAATTCGTTAGTGGCGTGGCATTGCGTTTAAACATAGTGTTCATGTTGAAGGTCCTTCTTGTCACGTCTATATAGTCTGAACTTGTTTCCATTCACATTCGAAAATATAGTCATCAAATTTTAACACATATATATGAGGCTGAAAACTGACGAAACTAATATGTTTAACATAGTACAATATTAAGCGTTTGTCAGGCTACTGATGACGGCTGTTTGAAGTGTACATACTGTTTATCTAAAAATGTTCGCTACTCTGTTTCAAAATAACAAGCTTTCGAAAAGACTTTTTTAAATTGATAGTGTATAAAAAAAGGAAATAAATAAGAAGAATAAATTAGGGGTTCGTGTGCATGTGTTTTGTAATATATGGCACAATTTGGATAAAACCAGAGGATTCCGAATATCTGGCAAATTAAGAGTAACGAACATCCTTAATTTTAAAAACCTTAGTTCTCCTCACTCTAAGTATGACAATATCAAGTTTGGCTTTCTGAATAATACATAGTTTGTTGTTGTTTGTGTTGGTGTCTCTATTTTTTCAGAAGGAGAAAGATGTTGCTAACTGACATAGTCTGTTGTTATGTATAATATTTCGGTAACATCTGGTATCCTATTTACATATGCTATATATGTACTTATAAGTTGCAAAACAAAAGAAATCATATTATATGTTAAGGAGAAACTGAAAATCCATGGGAAACACGACAAACGACAAGAAGACCAACAAAAAAAAGAGGCAAAATACTACATAGAAAACTTAAGATTAAGCAACAAGGATTATACTGAAACCAGGGAATAAATCCAGGTACTATTTTTTTTTTAGTTTTGCATCTGTATCGTAAAAGTATACTATACATTATAATGAATAAGCTCAACAACATGTGAATACAGAAACACGGACATTTGTTGTTAAAGCCCTTCGAGGTGTTGGATCCATAATTCCCTTGCACTTCGTTCTTTATTTGTTGTCTTTACTTAAATTATTGATTCGAACATCAATGTAATTAAAATTGCTGTATGCAACAAAAGTGAAAAATATGAGAGTATGCTAAAATACATTAGCGTGTGTTCATAGCGTTATCGAAATTAGAATGTGTTCCCGGTGCAACCAAGTAAGTATATGCACCCAGTGTAATCAGGAATAGCGTATGTTCCCAGTGTTTATTAGCGTATATTTTCACAGTGTAATAAAGATCAGTGTATATGTTCGCATAGTAATAAGATTAGTGTATATGCTCCCAGTGTCAATAGGATCAGTGTACTAGTATGTTTCAAGTGTATAGATAGTATGTTTTAATTGTATATATAGTATGTTCCAAGAGTAATCAAGTGAGCATATTTTTCCAGTGTAAACAACATAAGCGTATGTTCCAAGCTAAGAGTACTAAAAATTTAAGATTTATCACGATTAGCGAATATTCCTAGTGTAATAAAGAAACCTGCATTGTTCAAGCCAGTGTAATCAAGATAAGCGTATGTTCCAATATAATTAAACTTCATAGAACATATATCAAATAATTAATGGCGATAGAGCTGTTTTTGGTCCACCTTGGGAACGTACGTTGATAGTTATAACTTCATTAAATAATCTGTCATGTTATGATTATACTTCAATAACATTATAACCGCAGATGATATTTTTAGTCTTTACTAAATAAAATATAAAGCTTTATCATGTAGTGACAAACAAAAAACTGACACAACATATAGATGGTGGTGATTAAATATTTATTTATTTAGTGTGATTCATTACAACTGCAATTTGTCTTTCATATCAAAGCTTGAAAGCTAGTACTGTTTTCCGATGAAAGGTCGTGCAGAGGTCACGTACCGTCTGTGACAATGTGCTATACATTTGAAATTCTAAACGGAAGATAGTATCTTGTTGTCATCTCGTATGCTTAGATTCCTTTCGTAATCCTTCCTTGAACTTTGTTGCCATATATTCAAACACATGTTCCCATGCAGTGGACATCTGTGTCGTAAAGTCTGTCCCTAAACATCCATTAAAAGCATCTCTAATTGCCGGCCAAAGTAACTGCAAGTAGAAGGCAATTAAGATCATAAGCATGAGGGAAACCAAGAAACAAGCAGTATGTCCTTTTATATAATTTCGTTATTGCAAGGAATTTTATTTCTGTACCAAAAGATTCCGGATTCTGATTATGAAATTGACATCGTTTTTTTTTATGTTTTTATTTTTTTTGAGAAAAAAAAAGGGGGGTTTTAGATTTTATTTACATAAAGAAAGCTTATAGGTAAATGTGCACTTGCTTGTCCTAGTTTGTTAAGAACATACAGAGACCACCCGATGGCTATTCGGTCTAACTGGTCCATATACTGTATCACTAGCATGTCAACACTGAGGTTGTTCGTTCGAATCCAGCACGTACCAGGTACGTTCGACTCCAATCTTAAGGTGGCTCGTGGGTACAAAATTTTCAGCAAAAAATTAAACCTTTATTTTTTCATTACGAATTTTATTTATTACACTATTAGTTATTACTTTATGATATGGTATAAAAATCAACCCCCAAAAAGGATTCGGTTTGGCCACAGATGACTTTTAAAATGTTTATATCATTGAAAAAGCTCCAAATTATCTGCCTTTGGTGCAAAAATGCCATTTTTAGGCATTAAATTTGAAATATCTTTTTTAACTCATAGGTGACCTATATTTTTTATTATTGTTTTCAAATAAGCTGTACATAAACTAAATACCTGTAAAATTCAAGCAATTTCTGTCATTAGGTTATTTTTTTATTTCGATATTATCTCTATTTCTCCTCAACAGAAAAAAGGACATTAACAAAAATATATGCTTCTTCCAGAGGCAGATTTAGAGCTTAAATGAACGGTGACCCCATTTTTTTATTTCATTTTTCTTTTAAGTATATGATAACGTTCATTTATAAAAAAAATATAGCGAAATCCTATATTAGAAAAAAAATTTGATTTATACCCAGCAGCCCCCTTAAGTGACTTAAATTGTCAATGTTCTTGCAGACTTCCTCCACCAATAACAGGTGAACATCAATAAATAGCAAATAGTGTTGAAAGTGGCGTTTCACATCAATTACTCAATCAGAACATACAAAAGCATGCAATAGTTAGTAGTTGTGTTACTGTGTATTATGACAGTTACTTTCAATTAGTTTGGTGTGTTTGAGCTTTGAAATTTGCCATTGATAAGATATTTTCCATTTTCATTTTTTCTTAGAGTTTGGTATTTTTGTTATTTTACTTTGTAATACAAATGAGACTAATTAAATAAAATTTATAGTTCTCCGGAAGATATTTCTTAAATAAACGTACAATGACCATTTCAGGTTTGACATTGTGTCGCGCATGACTCTCTCCCATGGTAACAAGAACATTCGACAAAAAGACAGAATCATCAAGACTTTCTACAGCTGCTCCAAGACCTTCCATTACGATGTTACCATGGTGTCTCAACTTCTCTTCGTCAACTAAAAGGTCATTATCTTCCACCGTCATTTGTTCGGTAAAAAGTTTCTTGAATTCTGGATGCATTTGGAAAAACCTGTCAAGTAAAGAATGTGAATTTTAGAATAATACAATTTGATTATACATTTTTAAAATGAGTTAGGGTAGAACATCGATATAAAATCTCTTAAAATCTGAACAAACGCAATTGAAGAAGCATGATATGCCAGAAAAGTATTAGACAGTAACGCTCAATAAGTCACTACAGTGGAGACTAACTATTGGGATGCGATTTCAGTAAACTTACACGTACACAATTATTAATAATTAGTAGATGAAATTACTTTTATCAAA